>NC_142371.1:23365699-23523824 GCF_059441005.1 Hippichthys cyanospilos
GTCACGACGCCCGAGGAGGAAGAAGAATCCGGTGCGATGCGCGAGAAGCGGGCCTTGTCTGAATTATGAATATCTGAGGACTTTTGTCGGCCATTAAAAAATAAAGCGCTAAATGTTTAATGCGGCGCCTCGTCCATTATTGATGGCACGGCGCGCTGACAAGTGTGCGAGCGCGTCCGCCACAAGTGCGTCACGCCGTTGTACACGCGTGTTCTCCTATGAGACCCGCTCATCACTATATATGACAATTTATAACATGCTAACAGTTGCTATGCCAACATGTTGCAAGATAGAAACGTGAATTTAGACAGTGCTAAGGCAGATTGGTGAAGATTTGAAATATGTTTTGTAAGTTAAATGCTAACATGCTAACAGTTGCTATAATGACAAGTAGTAAGATAGTAAACTGTTTAGGGAGATCGAAAGTATATTACATTATGACAGGCAGTCAAGTACTATTTAATTACTAAATAGAAACTGATCAAATGCTAACCTATTAACAGTTCATATGCAAACATAGCAAGATAGGAACCTAAGTTAAAAAACAATAAACAACAGTGCTAACAGTTAGCATGATGACATTTAGCAAGAAAGCAACATGTACAAAAAAAAAAAAGCTACGACAGCTCAGAACTCAGTACTTTTTGTCAACTGGTAACTGTTTGTGTGTGTGTGTGTGCATGTGTGTGTGTGTGTTGGCTTGTCAGTCCACAGCGCTTTCAACTTTAGTGAAGGGATTTCCTCCCCGTGACTCAAAGGGAATTATCTTTGGCCGTCATCTGCAGCGACAAAGACGCATCGACACCACAGCGTCGCTGCACACGTTCTTTCATCTGTGTGTGTCTGTGCTTTTCAGCACATTTGTGTGTTTCTCTGTGTGTCATTTTCACTTTGGGCCTGAAGTTGTCACTTTCCTTTGATGAGCCCAACAGTACAGTCATGATCATTTGGTTTCAAATTAAAGGTTGGTTATAATTTTAGTGTTTTGTCAGTGCTCATTTGAAATGTTTGAAATAATGAACTGCCATAACGCTTGTGCAAAATTTTGACCATTTTTGGGTGATTTTTGTCCATTTCAAGCATTTGTTCCATGTTGAACTTTGAAGCGTCACAATTTGGGTGAAATTTCAGTTCCCTGGTATCTTCTTTCAATGCATTCCCTATGATGTGAAATGCCTTTCATGTAAAGATTAAATGATTGAACAAGGGTTAATGCAGTTTGTGCTTATGCTGCCAGCTTGCTAACTGTTAGCATGTTAGCATTTGGTCAATGACCCTTTGAAATAGAACTGAATTACAGAAAATGATATTAAAACCTCAAGGATCTGTCTTGGTGTGTTCATAGGAAATGTTAATACGGTACAGTTTTATCATTTTTAAATACCGTAGTACAATACTACAGTATAAGGTATAAAAACCTTAAGGGCCTCCCTTGTATCTATTGTTTTCAGGTTACTAGCTTGCTAAATAGGTATGTTAGCATGTTAATCTTTTAACTATTGCTGTTTGAAATAGCCTTAATCCTTATTAATCTTTAAAACATTATTTTGTACAACAACTGTTTATATGTTAACACTTTGTTTTTCTTAAATACGGGGAGTGATGTAAAATCCTTATGCCATGCATTGTGCTAGCATACCAGCTGTTAGCATGTTAACAAGTCTTCAGTTTACATTTGAAATCTTCCCAAATTAACATGACACATATAAAACCATTGAAAAAGACAGAAAAAGAATTGCAATTGATAAGACAATGAAGTGCAACTATTTATAGGACGACCATGTGGAAATGATGACACGCATACACTGTGCACACACAAGCACAAAGATGTGCGAATCCAGAGAGCACATCAACACAGAAACACAAATAGAGCGCACAAACTGTGATGAATGGAATTAATCCACAATGAGTCTCTGATCAACTTTGATGCACTTGTGACTATCAAACACATACGCGCATACACAAAGGCTCAGATTTGTTCCATTATGAGAACAAACTGCAACACACATCCAACAAACGGCAAGCATTCAGCCAACTCACTCAGCCAATTTGGTCCAATCTTGTAAAGCTGCTCGTGTGTATTTGTTTGTGTGTGTGTGTGAGTGTGTTGAAGGGTGGGGGGGTCTCTTGAGTCCTGTCATGGCTTACGTCCATTGTCGGCGATTGTGAAGTGTTTTGCAACAAAGCAGATTGTTAAGCCTCACATAGTGTGTGTATGCGACTTTGGAAATACATGATTTCATAAACTAAAAGATGGTGCGAGAAAATAGAAGTACTAAAACCAGATTAGGTTAAAATGACAGAAAATGACACTTGTTATATCCAGCTTTTGCTATGTGTTAGCATTTTCATTGTTAGCCTGTAAGCATAAAAATTATAGTTTACATTTTAAATAGCCACTGCTGGGCTTGACAAAAAGTCCTTAATATTTAGACTAACGGTTTAAGTGTTAGCATATTAGCATTCTACCTATCTGGAGTACTCTTCAAAAGCAAGTGATGCTCCCAAATTAATAATCTAGGTTATAGGTTTTTACCTTCATAAAAGATGAAAGTCATATGTGTCACATACGACAACATAATGACAAGCGTCAACACCGAGTGTCATCTCAGAAGTAACGGCCAGGTGTAAAATATTAGAAGTGACCAAAGTTGAGGTTTTCCTTGTTGGTTTATTCTTTCTTTTTTCTTCCCGTTACACTTGAGCGTTCTCATTATGTCTCACTTCATCCACTTCTCAGCTCCTGTTGGACTCAACGGCAGAGTGAAGGTGACTCACATCTCAGAGACAGTCAAGGAAATGCTAACGCCTGCCTGACTCATCAACTGCAATAATGGGACGCAAAAGCTCACAAACTCCCCAAAATCTCAACTAATTTCAAGCTATATCACTGCTTATCAAATGAGTTGTTATTTTGATTGATTGTTGCAATGTTCGGTGAAATTTTAAGCCCAAATTGATCTGCATGAATACTTTCTTTTGTGGCATGTTCTCTCAGCTAGCATGTTAGCATTATAATACAGTACATTTTCATTTGAAAATTAATAATCAAACAGTAGGTTTGAGATAAAATCCTCATTAGCTTGTGCGTAAGAATTTTATCAACTACACTGTAGATTTAAAATAGCGGCTGACTTTAGAAAACAATGCCTGCAGGATTTTATGTATGGGGGTTGCTATTTTGCTAACTATTAGAATACTCACTGTTAGCATGTTAGTTTTGATCATGTTATTTCTGTCAAGTCAATTTGTGATTTACTGCAGTGTAAGGGTGTTGAGTAAAATTTGATTTTGGACTCAGGTTGCTCTTTTGTTTTATGGTCATGTATTATCTGATAGCTTGTTAGCATTATAATCCATTGTCATTTTAAATATAGAAACCACAAAGTGAATCAAGTCCTTATTAGCTTGCGTGTTAGCACTTTATCCATCACCAGCTTAAATAAAACCTGAAACAAAAACGCGAAAGTTGATATCGCGATATTGTTTTGAAACTGTTAGCTATATTGTATCGAAAATGTTAACATAGATTTTTGCTGTTGTTTTAATTGCTAATAAATCCTCATCATCCATTCTGAATATAACAACTGTTAGCACGCTAGCATCTTATCATTTAAATTAGCACCCAAGGAAAGTCCATCATTTAAAACCTTCTTCGACCTGGCTTGGCATTTTTTTTCATGTTTTACATTTGAATCTTTGTTAAAAGAATCAACTGTTAGCATCTTAGTATTTTAAGCGCCGCTTGAAATAGTAGCCGACAGGGCAGAGGCGCGCCAGCGTGACTCGCAAAAGCGACCAGAAGGCGAGCGGGATCATCTCCGCAGACGCAGCCCGAGTTCCCCGAGGAGGAGACGACACCAGGAGGAACTTGTCATGGAGCCCAGACGCCAGCCAGAGAATGCTCCTCCATTATGAAGGAGCGCAATCTCAGCCAGTCGGTCTGGGCGACGCAGAGCAGCGACAAAGAAGCAAGCAAGAATATAACCGCCCTCATTCCCTCATATTTAATGTGTTTGGACTCCTTGTTTGCCAAAGCATGGATGAGAGGAGGTACATGAGAGGAAAAACAAAAAGAAAGATAAAGGAGGGAAAAAAGCGGGTGAGCGGAAGAGAAGAAATACAGGATCGGATGAAGGAGGAAGAGAAGAAAATAAGGATGAAAGTGGAGAAGGGTGAAAGATAAAATGTTATAAAGCCTCTTGTGAACTGCAAAACACTCCTAGTGTGTTCGTGTGTGTGACGCAAGCCTGGCGGGCCCGCTGTAATCGAGGCCGGATGGACATCAGGGCTAAGAGTTGCAGCAACCCTGCAGGCTACACACACAATCACACACACACACACACACACACACACGCCCGCGCGTCATTATTGTGTGGGTGTTGATGTAACTTGTTCTTTCTTTCACCAGCCTGACTTCATCTAACCATCTTTTGTCCTCTGTTCTTTGCATTTTAACTTTGCTTCCTTTTCTCCACTTTCTTGTCTTTACGCGGCGGTCTCCATTGTTTTTATTCAACTCTCTTAAATTTGCTCACCTTCACATCCACCTCCTCATCTCCGGTTCCTCGTCTTGCATCCACATTTTTCTATAACATCCTTATTTTAAGTTCTCATTCTATTCCGGTGGTTCTCAAACTTTTTTCAGTGCTGTACCTCCTGTGAAATATCTTTTCAGCAACCAGTGCAAATCATTTTTGGGTTAAAAACAAAACAAAACACAAACACTTAAAACATGCCATCAGTGTCTGATTTATTTAGACCCTTTCAAACTTCATTTGTATTGGGCTCCGCAAAATATAAAGTGTCCTCTGTTGAATCATAGAAGAAATTGTCAAAAAAAAAGTAAAAAAAAAAAATTATAAATAAATCTTTGCCCACAGAGAAATATTCTGACTTGACAGGTGACGAGAGGTTGCCCATGACAAGTTGGGTCGAACCACTCTCGTGTGGGGTAGAATTTGTCTCTTTACAATCATTAAATTGATTAGCCTACTGAACATAAAATGTGTTTTATGAATCCTTATTTTCATGAAACAATTAATTCAACAATGATTTTTAAAGGATTTTTGCATATTTGTTTTATTTAAAATCACCACCTCCTTCAAGTACCCCCAGAGGTACTCGTACCCCCATTATAGAGCCACTGTTCTATTCTATTCTATTCTATTCTATTCTATTCTATTCTATTCTATTCTATTCTATTCTGGCCATTTTTTATATTGACTTTGTCTTGTCCTCAACTTCCTTACCATACTTTCTTCTGTATCTTGCTTTTTGCTTGCCTATTCTTTCTCAACCCATCTTCTGCTACAGCATCCCCCCCCCCCCCCCCCCCCCCCCACACACACACACCTCATCACCACTTCCCCCAGTGTTGTTGACACCTCAGGTGATAGTGATGCTTGATGGGAAATGTCTTCATTTGCAGCTCATCAACACTCGCCCATACTCAAATGAAAATAAAATAAACAAAACTCCCGCATCCTTCCTCATTAATTTGCACTCCTCTCTCGCTTTCGCTCTCTCTCACAGCTAATTACGGTGCCTTTGATCTGTCCGTTAACCCCCCTCCCCACTCCCATGCCTCCCTCCCCCCTGTTAACGCTTCAATTAGTCAGCAACCATTCAGGTGAGGATTGATCCCAGTCCACCAGACTCTTAATGGACTTAATTAAACAGACAGGCCAAGTGCGTGTGCGAGAGTTGAAACAATGGAGCTGACCGCCGGTTACCATGGAAACACCATTGCTGCAAAGCCCCCCCCCCCAAAAAAAACAAACAAACAAAAAAAAGAAACACACAAACTCCAAAATAGTTTTTACAGTAAATTATGAATGAGAGTGTCGGCTTGACGTTTCCTCGCCGCAGGAAGTGATGTCACATTTATTCTGCGTTGGTGTGATGGGAAACAAACAGAGATTTAACATGGAGCTGAATGGGACGGTCTATGTTAAGCCATTTGAATATTTATCCCAAATCCTTCATATCCATTTAAGATCCATGCGCTGGTGTGCTGGTTGCCTACTTCAGCGAACAAGTACAACAATTGTGTCCTACTAGTACAATTTTTTTCCCTCTACCTGAACCATGTTTGACCCACTAGTATGCAATTACATGAGTAAAAAAACACTAGACCCAAAATGTAGGCATTCATTACACACTTAGTTGTCTTCTGGACCTTTGCTAGAACTTCAGAATGTGCATTAGTTGTTTATAAATGTGCAGAAATGTCACAGTAATTCTAGTAATGTAACGTATCTATAAAGATAATCAATGTTCTTACTTTTGAGTCAGGCTGAGAAAAAAGTCAACCAAATCGGGTAAATTGACATTAAAACTATATCCACTAAAATATTTCCTTCGAAGCTCCACCGAAACCATGTTTACGCCTTTGTTTAGTAAAGTTCTTGCAGACATACACGTTATGTGTTGCAATGAGAGCAAGGAAAGAACATGCCACACCCCCCCCCCCCTCCTCCCCCCCAAAAATAGGCTATTATTGCAAACTGTAAAGGACATACATCAGCAGTACTTCGAGAAAAAAAAAAAAAAAAAAAAGCTTATGTAAAGACTGACTTGATAGACGGCTCCATTTCTTGTGTTGGTGCTCCATCTAATGGTCGAACGCCTGATGCTATTACTGTGCTTAAAAACGCTTACGGCTTTAGTAGTTAGCAAGCTTTCATTAAGACATAATCGCACAAGAACTTTCCAAAAAGCAAAAAGGGTTGTATTATTTGCGAATATAACCTAGCGCAACAAACATTCTATCGTGGCTTGAATTTAGGTCTTCAAATTCAAATCAGTGTGGGAAAGTCAAGCTCGATATGTGCCCAGTTTGCTAATCAAGAAGAAGATGAAGAAGAAGAACAGGAAGTTATTCACCTCTTAGTTGAAAAAAGGCAGCTTCTCTCTCAAGTACTCATGGAATATTTTTGAAGCATTGTCTGTAAATGTATGATGTACATTATGTAAGCATAAGCTAAACGGTAGTTAGGGTTTGCTGATGTTGAATCAGACTAATACGCATTTGCTAACTGGTTAGCATCAGCAAATCTTGTTGAGTAGTTATATCCAATCACTTCAACTCAAATTCAACCTTATTAGATTATTAAAAAAACATAGGGGGTGGTGTTAACTCAATGATTCCATCGAATAATATATTCTAAATAGATTCAACAGTCCCACTTGTGACAAAGAATATAGGATACATGAATTTTAAAGCAATACTAAGGTTATATTTTTCACATATTTACTGTAATCTGACAACTAAATTACACTTGCTAATATTCCATTTGCTAGTTATCAAATTCATTAAAAACAGAATATTTGATATTTAATACTGAAAATAGCTACTGGTAATTAAGTTTAGTATCACTTAAATTTCTTAATATAGTTCTCCAGATGATGTTAGGAGCTTGTATTAATATTATTTTCCATGGACACTTATCCAAATTACACTACTGTATTTGAACGTTAGTCATCAAAGTTAGATTCAGTATTTTCATGGGAAAGTGACATTATAAAAATCAATGAAAAAGGCACGCTTGAAAATATAGTCTACAGGAAATTGTCTTTTTTGTTCAAAGCCCCGATTTTAGGCTCATTTCTCCATTTCCAGTTGCCCTTCAAAGACATCCAAGAGATTTTGCCCAATGGCCACCAAATTCAAACCATGTAAAAAAAAAAAAAAAAAAAAAAAAAAGACACAAATTTTCATTACTGCTTACGGGCATAGCATGGCAGCGTGATAAGGTTTAAGCTTGACCAAATATCCTCTAACATAACCCATCTGCTTAATTTCACCACATTTAAATAACACCATGGCATATTGAGGGTTTCATGCACTTGAATGAGCGCCGAACACAACTACAAAGGGTTCAACACGTCATTCGTCCGACTCGTCATAATTAGTCAGAATATGTTACAAAATGTCTGAGGGGCATGAAAAAGATGAGAAACGCATCAATTCAACGACATGAAGCAGCCAGCCATGAAGCCGCTACCGTGTGTGTGCGTGTTCATGCTTAAGAGACAATGAGGCGTATTGAGGACAAGAAGGGCATGACAAACACAAAGTTTATGCCCTCTGTCATGTCAATAATGACTCACACATACACACACACACACATTACACTCCTAATAAGTGCCGCCTGCTGCGTGCCGTCACCCGCGGAACCCCGGGGCGCCCTCTTGCCCCTCGCCCGTTGTGCCCCCTATGTCGTTTCCCACCTCCAAGGTCCCGCCCCCTCTCACTTGGGATTGACAGCTGAGGTCAAAGGGCGGCGCTGTTGTGTGAAAACAGTGATGGCGGAAAACGCAAAAGACAACGAGCGAGAATCTTAATTAGCATGAGCGTCCTCATCGGAGGCCGCAAACCACACAGGTCACTTCATTAGGAACGCCATCGAAGCACATTCGATACAAAAATGTGGCCTTTTAGGGGATCATACGCCTTGCTTTTTTATAAAATGATGAGAAATTACGATTGTGTTTAATATATTGGTTATTAAAAATGACACATAAGACAATAAGAAATTATTTTTAACTCGGTAAATGCCAGGGACGTATTGTCACGTTCTTTAAGAGTTTGGACATTCAATCCCAGATAGTATCGATTTAATACTTAAGTATCTGGAGATGAATGTCCTTAATATACTTAGGTATCGATTTAATACTTAAGTAACTTGGATTTAATGTCCGGGCACTTAAAAAAAACGTGAAAATCCCTCCCTGGCATTATATGAGTTAAGGGCATCCCATTCCAATATTGATATTGGTCTGATGGCAGTCCAAAAAAAAAAAAAAAAAAAAGCTCTATCGAATCACTTCATATCCAATATTTTCAAGACTATCACTCAAATGAACTTCAAACTTGGTTTGTTTTAAAAAGAAAAAAAAACGAACGTTGTGTCAAATCAAGCCAAGTCGGTCCTTTTTTTTAACCCATAAATGTTTTTTTTTTTTTTTTTTTACCACATTTAACATACCTAATACCTCACCTAATTATTTGAGAAATAACATAACATTTTACTCTGAAATCTAATTTTAAAACAGCATTTTAATGACTCCAAACGCCTCTGAGAAATTTCAATCAGCCCAAGTCGTTTTACATTCAAATGAGGTGATTTAATTACAATCTTCAGTATTTGAACACACTTGTACGAGCGAACGCAGGAACACACACGCACACACGCAAAGCTGTTGCCCTCCGAAATGAACCTTCCCATAATTGCTGTCAATCAAAGGTGTAAAGAAACACAAAAGGCTGCTCCTCTGAGGACCTGTAAGCGGCCGCTCAGATCAGGCAGGGCGGCGCCCCTTCAGCCTGTCACGGCCGCTCAATGGAGTCTTTTGTGGGGCTCTTTAGCCTACCTCGGGGGGCATAATTGGCCGGTGCAGCAGGGACCCCAACAAACCAACAACACAGCATTCAAACAAGTTAGCTGCATTCACATGGCGGCTTTGATTGTTTGTGTGTATGCTTTTAAGCTAAAGATAGCATTCGTCTACTCTAAAGTGGCGTTTGCGCTAATAAGTAATCACACTGCTGGGAAGTAATAATAATACACTGGTAAAAATTGCACCCATCACACATAATACATTTAATGTCATTTTATTATCATCTCGTTTGTCTTTGGTGTTCGTTTAGCCCAACGCTAGCTAGCTAAAGCTCCTCACCTCTCTGCGGGCCGTTAAATCCGACCAGATGCCTGTTGTGCTAATCTGGCATGCAGCAGAGGGGTAGGGGGGCCCGGCCAGAGCCCTGCGGTACGCCAGGCCACAGAGCGGATTCCGGCGGTGTCGATTTTAGTTTTTTTGGAGACCTGACACCATCCCGCAGCAGATGGATACCACTGCTGTGTGTTTTTCTTTGTATTTGTATGTGTGCGTGCGTGCAGTACAAATAAACAAAATGCCGCCTGTGCTCCGGTGAGCAGGATTATTGTTGTTCAAGTGAGCAGCAGCTGTTGTGGCTTTCTGGCCTGTAATCCAAAAACGCAGCATTAATTATTAAACGAATCAAAAGGGGGAAATCATTTGAAGCTATTGTTGGCATCGGAAGCTAGCATTGATCTTGCTTAGCTCTAACATTGGAAGTCAGCGTCAGAGCTAACGTTGAAGCACCTTTGGAAGCTACCTCAATGAGCTAACATTCAAGGTAATGTTACTGCAAACACTGAAAGCTAACATTAGAAGTAAAGTTGACATGGAAGCTAATTATTAAGACAAAATTAGTGGTACCTTCAAAAGCTAACTTAAAGAGCTAACAATGCAAGCAAGCTAATGTTAGAGGTAACGTTGAAGGTGAGCTTGCTAGTGAATGACAAACACTAGAAGCTAATATTGCTCTTTGCACTGTATGTTAGCGGTAACATTAGTGGTAAGGTTGGATTTGTTTTGCTTAACTCAATTTCTGAGCTAATTTCCTGAAACCAATAGTAAAGGCTATCGTTGAAGCTTACGCCAAAGCTAACTTTATAACTAACTGCAGAATCTTTTTTTTTTTTTGAGCCGATGTTGTTAACGTTAACATTGGAAGCTAACATTGACTGTTCTTAGTGCTAACATTAGCTGTTACTTTAGAAATAGTGAAGGCTATAACTGACCAACTTCAAAATCTTAGTTTATGTTTTTCGTTGACGTTGGAAGCCAACTGACTGTTCTTGGTGCTATCATTAGCTGTTACTTAAGAAGCTAACTTGAGAAGCTGATTATGAAAATGATTTTGTGTCTTTGATGTGTTAGCATATGAGCTAATGCCATTACTGAATCATAGTCGGAAAAAAAAACAAAACAAATGGTGGCAAGACTTGTGGCCTGGACTTAAATGTGTCACGTTGCTGCTATCATTGCTAATTAAGTCCATCGCTTTGCTAAGAGGCGCTAATCCTGTTAGGGCGCAATCGAGTAGGAAGCAGGAGGAAAGGAGGCGAGAAGATGAGAAAATGGAAAGCTGGGAGCAGAGGCTCTTCACTACGCCACACTTTTATTTCCCAATTAGCTAAGCAGGAAGTCGTTAGCGGCATCGCGACGAGCTGACGCTTCCTGTCCTTCTGATTAGCCGCCAAATTTGCACCATGCTCCTTCCTTACAATCTGCTCCACTTCTTCTCATCTTTTGAGCTTTATGGAGACAAATTGGGTGTTAGCGGAGTCTGTCGCCAGCGCACACGCACATTCAAACATCATGATGACCCCAATAAAAACCTCATTCAATTAAAAACGGGAGTTCCCCTATGGACATTTTCCTTTTTTTTTTTTTTTTTTTTACTGGTAATTTCATCATATTTCAAAGAAATGTGACTTTTCATAATAGAGTGATGTTTCATAAAGTGCGCGTTGTTCTACTTCATCACCATTTAAAATGAACTCACATTCACACCAATGAACGATTTAAAGTGGTTAATTAAACTAATATGTGCAAGGGAACAGGAACAAACAAGAAAAAATAAAACGCCATTCCATTGTGAAGCACGTTAAATGCCAACCACTAGTGCACCGTGCTGACTATTTACTCACTTTATAACCTCGAACATGACTTGTTTGAGCAACTTCATCTTCTACTTGAACTACTTGAGCAAACACTTTTCCTGCTTGTGGATGTGTGTGTGTGTGTGTGTGTGTTCACTTGAAAGCATCGTTGGCAACATCTTCTGTGTGTGTGTTTGTGTGTGTGCGTCCGGTTGCCTTATCGGTCCCAGTCGCAGGCTCCGGAGCCCTGCGGTACACATTCCACCAGCTCTGAACACAACGCCAGCTGGCACACGCACATACACAATCGCACAGCACATATACACACACACACATATACTGTAGCCTCAACCAACCCTGCATTTGGCCCTAACACTTCAGAGCATAACGCCCAAGGAAGTAACGATAGAACGAGGAGGAAGAAGAACATGTTTTTGATCAAAGCCATCCTTCAATGGTGAACTTTGACCCTCAGCTTGTGCGCTTGAGTGAGTGTGTGTGTAGCAGCAGGAGCATAATGTGAAGCAGACTCGGCAGGGAAAAAGATGATGAAGTGATGAATGAAGGGAAGACAATGAGATGCAGATGGAGAGGTGTGGGTGGAGTAGGGTTAATTCCGGCTTGCAGTCAACGGTTCTGGGTTTGAATCTCTGAAGGTTGCATGGACTCACCCACAAAAAAAAAGAAAAACGGTGTGCTCTGTCTTTGTAGCCTGGGACATGAGGATGACACTTGAAGACATAGCCATTAACTGATCTCTGCCGCCGCGTACTGTCTTGAGGTGAAACACTAGTCAAGAAAGAATTTTTTGTTTGCTGACATAGTTTGAGGGCCGTTCAATGGAATCTTGCAAAAATCGCAGGGAAATCAATGTAATAAATCCAATTAAAATGCATCTCATAAATTGTAATTATAATGCTTTTATACGGTCCAAAATTTGGACAGTGAGGATTTTTGCACACAAAATCTAACGTGTCCAGCTGCAATCACATAGATATGTCAGAATCATCGCATTTTGAAATTTTACGTTTTAATCGTTTGCTGGAAATTCCAGCTCCATAGTGTTTTTACCCCATATGCTCTTTTATGTGATTTAAAAAAAAAAAAAAATCAAAGAATCGTCCATAATTTGTAACATAATGCCATAACGCTCCAAGGGCATAAAAAAGAAGAGGGCAATAAGGATAAACTGTGATGTGACATGTCTCCTAATTTACAAGTTTATGGTGACTTGGCAGCAACGCTGGCTGAGGATCCATTGTTTTCAATTGTAAGAGCCATCATGCCAGATCCAAAAGGTATGAAGAGCTGCAATGCTAGTACACATAAGTCTTAGCTAACAATGTTAGGCTAAGCTGTTTGAACTTTGGAATTGTGGAATGGAATGACATTCCACAAGTACAATATTAATCAGGAAACAGTGTTTCGACTTGTGAGAGCTGCATAGCACATATTGTACGGAAATGTTTTGATTTCCTTTCATTTCACACCTTCCACTCGATTAAGTACTGCCCCCCCCCTCAAGTGCAAAACATAAAATATTTATTATTGGCTACAGCAGTCTTCATATTCTCCAATAACACTTGATTATTGTCACTTTAGTTGAAAAAGAGTTGTTAGACCCGAGGTTGGCAACCTATGGCTCTTTAGCGCCGCCCTAGTGACTGCCTTGAATTTTTTCAAAAACGTATGAAAACTGACAAATGGCGAGACTCTATCTTCTGTTTTAATATGGTTTACAAACATGACACAGATATTCGTAATGTTTTCCAATGCTGTAAAAATGTGTACAACAAACATTCAATTTAAACATTTCTCTCAACGAGAGAAATGCGTCATAACCTGCAAAACAGCTTCTTTCAGCTCTGCTGTTGCAAAAAGCAATAAAACCACCATCAGTTCCACGCATTGCTCTATGAAGTGGACAGTGAATATTCCAATCTCCTGCTACACAACAAAGTCCAATTGGTTGCCCAGGGGGAAGATTTTGCGTTGCTTTATCACTTGTTTCGAACACATGAATGGAAATTCCAAATGACTGGATGAACTTCACTTTATGGTGGATATGACACGTCACGTAAACATGCTGAATAAAAGTCTCCAGGGGCGAGTAAACTGCATTGTAAATGCTGGTATCTGTTTTGTCAATCAAGCGCAAGCTGACTGTTGCCAGCGATGTCCAGCCCTAACCCTAACCCATTTTAGACTACATTAAAAAAGAATAATAAATCCAAAGTTGTAGTTTTAACGTTATATAAAAGCAAAACTATGATTTTAGTGGTCCAGCCCACTTGGGAATAGATTTTCTTCTATGCGGCCCACAAGCTCAAACCAGTTTGACACCCCTGGACAAGGGGATACTCAGGAATCGAGTACACCTGGAGTACAAACAAGGAACACCTGGGCATGACACAATAGTAGCATTTATGAAGACAGTTGGACAAAATCACACTGACGAGAAACTGACGCGAGGGGGTAAAAAACATGAATTTAAAAACATGAACAAATCCCCATAAAAGAACAGAAAACCTTGATACCAGTTTATCTTATCTTTACTGGCCTCTCAGATTATTTCCTGCTTAACGATAATGGAGAAGATCGGCAGGCCGGGCATTCTCCTTGTGTACTGTATTTCATAGCACTTCTGGCCTGTTGGTTACTTACTGCCTGGTAAATGTGTCTATCCTGCTTGGGTCATTACATTATCGACCGGGGAAAGACGTACTTGGTGGAAGGTTTATTATCGATGGCTGCGCCACAGTTTGTATCGCAGAAAATGCGCAAAATACAAAATATGACTCACAGGCAACTCTGTTCTTATATCCAAATGTTCTTAAGTCAAATGTTGGTTTGTAGAGGTGCGTCCATACAGTACTGTTATTTCGCCAACAATGTCAGAGACAATTTAACTCATTCAATGCCAGGGACGTATTTTCACGTTTTTGAAAAGTCCGGACGTTAATCCCAGATACTTAAGTATTAAATCAGCATGTATTGTATTGAAACTTAAGTATTTAGGATTGGATGTCTGGACTTTTAAAAAAAACATGAAAACTAAATCTCTGTCATTGAATGAGTTAATAAGACACCTTGGAACACTTTTAGATTGCTGGGGATTTTCTTTTGTCTTCTTTAGAAGCTAGATGAATAGAAGGAAGTGGACGAGGTACTCCGGAGGAGTCTGTAGACTGTATTTTCAGCTTTACTCAATCAAGCTTGTTTTGGGTCCGAAAAAAGCACCATGCTGAGTCAGGTGTGCGTGTTTGTAAATGTGTGCGTTTGTGTGTGAGCGTGTGTGTTTTTGACCCGAGGAATGCGGGCAGAAGGGAAGGATGAAAAGAAAGTTAAAGATGAAGGAAGAGGATGTTCACACTGGGCGAGTGAGCCATAAGATCAAAACCGGTTTGAAGTCCGACGTCGCTCGTGACTGCGAGCGGTCAAAGGCTCCGAGGGATGTCTAAGGACACACAAGTGCTGCCTCCAGCTGTTGGACTGCTGCTCATTACCAATATTTGCTAATTAGACGGAATTTTAAAAAGCACAACTCAGCAGATCTTGCATGTTCTCAGGGTGCATTTAAAAAAAAAAAAGGAAAGTGAAAGCCGCAAAGTTTGGGTTTGAGATGACATTTACAGGAACTAAACAACTAGCGAACTGTGGTTCGGTGTTAGCACCTCGGCTACATCACAGCATTTTTTTAAGTAACACATTTGAGGAAACATTATTATATCATTATAACATTATCCTGAAGTAAATGTTTGGAACAAGCAATGTTGCTGTGTGTACAGTTTGTTAAATATATACAATAGACTCGAATTGTGGCAGATAGGTAGCTAATTAGCAAACTAGTATTGCTAACATCAGTTCATTTCCAGGTATTAGCTACAAATTTAAGGTCATCTTAAAATATTATTGTAATTTTGTCCTGAAATAAATGTTTGGAACCAGCTACAAGAATTTCCATGTGTATAGTTTGTGAAATATGCATACGATAGACTTGCTTTTGTGGCAGATAGCTAATTAATATTGCTAGCAACAGTTTGTTTCCAGGGAGTAGCTACGAATTTAAGGCCATCTTAAAATATCATTGGAACATTGTCCTGATATAAATATTTGGAACCAACTACAAGCATTACCATGTGTAAAGTTTGTGAAATATATATGTGAGACTATTGTGGCAGATGAATGGCTAATTAGCTAACTAGTATCGCTAACATCAGTACATTTCCAGATACTATTACTACTAATTGTGATTGGTTTACAAAGTTCTATTGATTTTTATTTTCTCTAACAAAGGTATGCCTGCTTAATGTTAATAATTATCGTGAAATGACATTGACAGGCTAATTTAGGAAATAAGCATAGACGTCTTGGCACTTATAATTCTTCTAATAAGTGCTGATTTAAAAACTGCCGCATACTTGCTAGCTCGCTAAGCAAAAACATAGTTTTATTCTCCATGTGTCCTTGAGATGAATATATGACAAGTTTGATCATTTTAGCCTTCCAAGGCTAAAGACTCCCCTATTGAACGATGCCGCATGCATAAATTCAAGTGGCCAATCAAACCGTACACATGATTTTTAAGATGATGGCCCCTAGCAAAATTGTCAAAATCTACATATTTATGTTTTAAAACATTGTAAAAATAAACTTTTAAAAATCTGTGCCACAGCGGGAGCCCCTAACGAAAAGCTTCTTTGTTTCTCTGAGGTTCCAGCGCTCCTTCCTCCCTTGAGTCGTCATTCCTCTTCTCCCGTCTCCTCGCTAACCTGCCCCAGCGTGCCCACGCCGCCACTGTCATCTCACCGCGCTGCCGCCGTCCATCACCCGCCACCGTCTGTCATCAACCCTTAACCTCCCCACACCCCTTGGCGGCGTTTCCCGGCGCGGGGCCTCCGCGGACATCTGCACGCCATCCATCCATCTAACCCGTTTTCCATATCGCTTATCTTCGCTCAGAGTAAGTTTGAGCTTATCTCAGTTGATTTTTGGAGAGACAAGTGGGGTACCATTCCCTTTTGTAGTCACTATGACAATTGAATCTTTAATTAATCTTGTTCATACATCCTGTATAGTTTCTTTAAGTCGAAGAGCAGAAGCTTGCGTGTTAATTAACATCAGAACAACTTCCTCGTGCGCCTTTTAATTCCAATCAGAACTTCATTGTGATTTATTGGGAATAGCATCGCCACAGCAACATTCGTCAGTACAATGCAGCGCAGTTTGCAGGTGTGCTGAATCTTGTGGTTGACGAGTGACTGCATGCAAAGAGGTGATTGGGTGTCAGATGAGGGGCCGCCAACATGGCGTCTGTCATCAGCGCAGCTGGAAGTCGACAACCCCCAAAGACGCGACCATAAAAACAGAGGGGCCTTTTCACGTCTCATTGACCAAAGGGAAATATGCTGGGAGTAACCAAACTTTAGTTGTTTCAGGAAATGTGGCCTGTGTATGACAAAAAAAAAAAAAAAAAAAAAAATATATATATATATATATATATATATATATATATATATATATATATATATATATATATATATATATATATATATATATATATATACAAAAAAAATCTAGTAAATAATTATTTCCTAGAGAAGTAGTGACTTTTATAGACAAAAATACATTTTTAGAATAATATAATGACAAAATACTCCAAGGAAAAAAAATCTAGACTTTTCTATAAAGTCCAGCTTTTCCTTATTAAAAAAAAAAAAAAAGCCATGATATCTATCCTAAAACGTTCAACAAAAGCATTTTTAAGGAAAAGGAAAAAAGAAAAAAAAAGCTTAAGGAAAGCCATATCTGTCAAAAACGTTTCTAGAAAAGAGTATTTTCCAGAAAAGTATATTTTCTAGAAAAATAGTTTTAAAATTTGCACAAAGTCATTCTGTTGTGAAAAGGTCTGTTTTTAGAAGTGTGTTTTTAAGACATATATTAGCTAAAAACAGGTTATTTTGTAGAAAATTGATCAATAACAGAAAAAAATGTTACAAGAAAGTAGTGCAGTAAAAGTCATGTAAAAGCAAAAATGTGTCGTCTTGAAAGACTAAAATCAAAAGAGTATTTTGACAATTAACCTTAAACATCTCTGACATTTTTTCTGGAAAACACATCACAACTTTTGATCTTGAAAAAGACAAATTTTGTTGTTTGAAACGCTTTTTTTTCTATGACATTTACAATTGCCAGGGCAACCGAAACAACACCTCCAAAAAGTTCATGCGTAAAGGTTCCCGCTTGACATGAAGACAACGTTGTGCTTTTGTGTTCATCACGAGCATCACCGGCGACACATACGCACAAGCGCAGACACACACGAGGCTCAAGTAGGTGTTAACAACTGCTGAGGCCGGATCTTTTGGCACGGAACCTCTTCCACACACATACACACAACTATACACAAGTCCACACATACGCCCGTGTGTTAGCGCACACCTCTTCATCGTGGAGCTGGTAATCCAATATGAAGCAGGTTTGTGTTTGCGACACTGCGCCTTCAAATCAGCTCTGACAAGACGACCACCGCTCGCGCCCTCGGGCTCGTGTGTGTGCGTGTGTCTGTGTTTTGCCCTCCCTGAAGAGCTATCTGTGACTCCTGAAACAAGTTTAGACCTTTATTTTCACTGAAATATGTGTGAATGTGAATATACTGTGTGTGTGTGCGCATGCTGATGTTCATTGTCATAATGAATCTACTTCCCCATGCATGCTTCTGTTTACTGTATGTGAGTGACTGGGTGTGTCTATGTGTGTGTGGAGGGCATATTTTTGTGTACACTAGTTGCATCATAACTAATTTGATTGTGCTGTTTATTGGGCAGACACATGTAAAATTCATATTATTGAACTGTAACAGGAAGTTATTAACACTAATAATTCTTGCATAACGTGCTTCAATGCATTCCAGTCGTCAATCAGAATCGTGTGCGTTTGTTTGTGTGTCCGTCGCATTTCAGGCTTTATTTTAGTAGGGGTGTTGATTTGTGCTGTGCAAGGCAGAAATTGCTGTCATTAAATTGGGGGATTCTGTTGTGAAGTTGGCAATGTGTGCGGCACGGAAACATACATGTGATTGATGGTCAAGCAAACAAGCAGACATGAAAGCATTAAAACATGCGTTTGTGTATTTTTAATGTGTGTATGCGTGTGTGTTTGTGTGCATGTGCATAGAATGTGTCCATGTGGTGAAGGAAGCATGTGGGTCAGGTTTCCAGGGACTGCTGACAGCTGGCTGTGTGTTTTGTGTGAGTGTGTATGTGTGTGTGTGTGTGTGTGTGCGTGCATATGGGTGTGAAGGGAGTCAGCCATGATTGAAGTAATTATTACAACAGTCCCGCTTGTACTTTGTGTTTTGTGCTTTAATTGACTACAAACAGACCTGAAGTCACCCCGTAACCTGGCAATGACACGGACATCCCAGAATGCAACACTGCAGGGGACGCCATTACAGTGCATACATATTATATAGAGGGCTGTTATCCTGTATCTCATACAAAAAAAAAATCAGCGATCACATTTTACTCTAAAATACATTAGATTTGCTCCAAATATAAAAATGTTTACACCTTTAAGAGGGTCAAGCATTCATAATATATCCAAGTGTACATTTTACACTGTTGAGGGCAAAATATAGTTATTTTAGAGCAAAATATACTCTAGGGATTTACTGTGTACTTAGGAATTTTGATAACATTTATCCAAATTTACAGTTAAAAATCTGTGTGTATTGAATAGATGCGGCTCCTCAAGTGAAGTTTTAATCAGTAAAATAATGAAAATGTAGATGGAAAAAAATGTAAATATTAAATAGAAATTCAAAGGGGAGGTCAAGCGCAAAATGTTTCTGATTATTATTGTGTTTGTGGAATCTGAATTAAACATCAAAATCTACCTTTTTTTTATCCGTCTTGAGGCATTTTCCCTTTTGCTGTCGCGGCCCACTTGTTTTCTGAATGTGATCATGTGACATTTGCAAGCTAAGCTGATTGGTTGTTACCTGAGCTATGAGTTAGTGAAACTTAATCATAATGCTGTTTTTTAAACTAATGAGGCTGCGTCAAACACATTTTTGGGGTTGGGTACAAACAAAAAGTAAACATTGCGAAATATTAGTAAAATGACAAAATAGCCAAAAAGGTTAAACATATAAGAGTGAGTAATTGACAACAGATATATGGAAGATATGTTATTACTTCAAGAAGTAATCAAAATTCAGATGAAAAAGAATACAATATTATTTTTAAATTGTCTTCATTCAAAATGAAGCATATATTCACAGTTCGTAGCCGAGTTTCCTCAGAGAAGTTTTTTGAAGCGCATATATTAAAAAAAAGTTCTGGACTTCTGACGACTGGGTTGCCTTGGGGGCCGAACCCCCCGGGGGAGACGCACTGGGAGCAGATAAGCTGCAGGGCAAAGGAAGTAAAGCTTGTCCCCTGGTCCTTTTCTGAGCTTTCCGAGGAACTCCCCGAGGGGGAGGGGGTCCCAGGGAGGGGGCCAGATAGAGCAGGGGCTGTCATGGTGGAGATTGACGGACAGGCTGAGAAGATGCAAGCTTTCTAACAGGATTTGCCACGCTGCCTTTCAATTTACTTTGTTCCGAGTTTGGCCTTCAAACTTTTAATAATGATGATGAGCAAGTGGTGAGATATCCATAAGATGGTGGCAAAATACTACTTTTATCCAAATGAGGTCCCTCAGCTCACTTCAACACAGTTCCTTAGCACCAAGATGTCACGAGATGGTGGGAAAACACTAATTTTGTCTTAATAAGGTCACTCAGCTCACTTCAAGAAATACTTGTGTTTAACTGAAGCTCTTCAACTCACTTCAATATGGTTCCTCGGTATCAAGATGTCAAAGCATGATAGCAGAGCGCTACGTTTGTGCAAGTAAGGTTCCTCAGTTCTCTTCAAGATCGTTACTCTGCACCAAGGTCACGAGATGGTGGCAAATCGATACTTTTGTCCAAATAAGCATCTTAAGCTCGCTTCAACGTAGTTTGTTGGCACAAAGATGGTGGTAAAGCACTACCTTTATCCAAATAGGGTTCTTCGACAGTTCCTTGGACCAAAATGGTGGCAAAGCACTACTTTTGTGCAAAAAAAAATTTCTCATCTCACCTCAACATAATGCCTCAGCACCATGATGTCACAAGATGTGGCAAAGAACTACTTTTGTCCAAATAAGGTTCTTCAGCTCACTTCAACATAGTTCCTCAGCATCAAGTTGACACGAGATGTTAGCAAAGCACTAGTTTTGTCCAAATAAGGTTCTTAAGCTCTTTCAGCATAGTTCCTTGATACAAAGATGGTGGTAAAGCACTACCTTTGTCCAAATACATTTCCTCAGCTCAATTCAATAGTTCTTTGGACCAAAATGATTGCAAAGCAATACTTTTGTTCAAAAATGAATTCTCATCTCACTTCAATGTAGTTCCTCAGCACCAAGATGTCACGAGATGATGGTAAAGCACCACTTTTGTCCAAATGATGTTCTTAAGCTCACTTCAGCATAGTTCCTTGACACAAATATGATGGTAAAGCACGACCTTTATCCAAATGAAGTTCCTCAGCTCAATTCAACAATTCACTGGCACCAATATGGTAAAGTGCTACTTTTGTCTAACTGAAGCTTTAATACTAACTTAAATATGGTCCCGACTCACCAAGAGGTCAACACATGGCAGCATAGCTCTACTTTAGTGCAAATAAGGTTTTTAATTCTACTTCAACACAGTTCCTCCGCACCAAAATGTCTCAGGTTGGCAAAGCATTACCTTTGCACAAATAAGGTTTCTCAGAGCACTTCACAATAGTTATCCGGCTCCAAGATGTTACAAGATGGTGGCAAAGAAGATTCTTTAGCTCACTTCGCCATCGTTACTTAGCACCAAACATACTTTAAAACACTACTTTTGTCTAAATAAGATTCCTCAGCTCACTTCAAAATAGTTTCTTGGCACCAAGACAGGGGCAAAGTATTACCTTTGTGCAAAGGAAGCTGCTCAACTCATTTTAACATAGTTATCCTTCCATCTAACCATTCCACATGAAGCTGAAATAGGATGGAAATGGTAGAAGTCAAGTACGCATCATTAAGCTGGAGGAGAGGGGCAACATGGAGACAATTAGCCAGCACACATCAACACACACGCACAAGCATCATGTGTGTGTTTGCCCAACAGGGGGGCATGTGTGTGTGTGTATGTGGGGGGTTGGCAAACACACGCACACACAAAACATGCGCAGCATCTAACACGCTAACACACATCACAGCTGAGCTCAGATTTGTGTGTTAATTGTTTAGGGGATTCTGCAGCAGGGAGGTGCAAGTACGTGTGTGTGTGTGTGGGGGGGGGGGGGGGGGGCGTGCGTGCGTGTGCATGAGTAAGACAGTAGAACAGCAAGAAAAAGGCATCTAACTTTAGTTATGTTATATAACCAAGTCCAAGCCAGGTCCAAGAAGTTCAATCAGTCAGTACGCACCCACACACGTCTGTCAACATTTGACACACACATGCACACACACACGCACGCATACCCCAAGGGCATGTAAATTGATGAGCATAACTGTAAAAGCCCACAATTAGGTTTTGAGTAGTAAAGCCGGAGGAGGAGAAAGCTTGCTGTTGGCCAGTGAGCCAAGCATAATGTTAAGTATTATGTCTGAAATATAAAATCATAGACCCACTTAACTCTGTTAGCATGTATTTATTTTCTATTCACGTATCAGTTATGTGTGTAGTTCTATTATAAATTTTATTTATTTTTCTTGGATGCAAAGTTTAAAATTGATTTCACACATTTTTTTGCTCATATTTACCACATTACTTGAAGTCTCGAAAATGTACAGTACCTTTATGTTAGGTGATTTTTTTTTCATAAATTTCATGCTTAAGTGATCTGTTTTTAATCATCTTATATGCCTATTCTGCACTTTGGCTATTTCATATTTTTGAAATAACTTATATTAGAAATATTTGAAAACCACTTTCTTCAGACGGATACAGGTATAAGTACTCAGCCCTTGATCACTCGCTGATACCGATACCAAGTACTGATACCACAAGTACTTTGACACACAAAATTTCTCCCAAGAAAACATTGACAAAATTTTAAAGAAAGAGTTACATATTCCAATAAAGCACTATTCCTTGAAATTTCAAGAAATTTATTGCAATTTCCTATTTTTCTAACTAAAATAGGTAACTAAAACTGCTTCAAGAAAGAGGTAGAAATGAGTATGGGATGCCATTGCAAGTACTCATACCTTGAAATAAGGCTCAGGTATTGGCCAAATACAATACTTGGTATCTGTAATTGCTCGTCGCTAATTTTTACACTTACATAACTGATATGTCTAATTCTTTGTCATATACATTTTGTCTTAAACATATTTAACTTATTTGAATGCATTTTTAATGTAATATCTATCCACCAGTTAATTGACCAAACTTTTCCCACATAAAGATTTTATTAAAATGGCAGATTTCCGTAATGCTTTTGTAGGTCTTATAACAGCTAGAGGGTTTTGGGTATTGCATTTGGTGTTTCTATGGTTACTGTTTGGATTTTTGGTTGCATGAGATGCGAGATGATGCTGATTGGACGACCTTGTCCTAGTTGGCCTCGCCCCAGGCTGCAGCTGATTGGCCATCAATAAGCCATTAGGACATTCCACTAAGGCAAAAGTGAAACTCAACAGAGCACAGAGAACGCATGGAAAACTGTGAGCGTTGATAGCGCCCTCCGAGTGGCCATCAAATGTATTGCAGGCAACATGATCCTTTTTGTAATAATCTTTTTTTTATATGAATTTAAAAAATGCATTGTAAAACGCCACCTTTAGCAAAAGTTACTTCTAAACAATAGAATGTTTGTATTTTCCTTTTTACAAAAGGGAAATAGATACATTACCCACAATCCTTTGTGAGAGCAATATTTGAAGTAACAGGCCGTAAACAAAGTTAGCAAAAGGGTAGCTCAATGTAGCGGAGTAAAATTTAAAGGAAAAACTCAAGTGCATATAAAATATGTTACAGTAAAAATATTTTGGCAAGTTTAATTGATCCTAACACACACCTCTGACACTGAGCTATCCCATACTAAACATGAAACCAGCATAGAATTACTGTAGCTTGGATTACCTAAAGGTAAAAAGTATGCTACTATAAAAATATTTACAAGTACAATAAAGTACAGTTTTTCCTAAAAGTTAAAAAGGTAAATATAACAGAATGCTCATCCCTGATAATAAGATATCTCAGACCATACATAAAGCTAGCATAGCATTTGTTAGCACTAAATAGAAGTAAATAGAATGTTACAATAAAACAATTCAGACAAGTAGAATTTATCCAAAAGTGAGGGAACTAAATGTAATGGAATACTCACCTCTGATTTTAAGCAAATGCAAAGCAAACATAAAGCTAGCATTACTTTAGCATTACTTAAGTAAAAGTAAAAGGTGTGTTACAATAAAACTATTCTGACAGATAGAATTCATCACAAGGGTTATTGAAGTAAATCTAACAGAAGGCTCACTTCTGATGCTAAGCTATCAGAGCTATCCAAACATGAAGCTAGCATAGCATTGGCTAGCATCAAGTAAAAAGTATGCTACAATGAATCTAATCCAACAAGTAGAATTTATTTGAAAAGTTACTAAAATAAATGCAACAAAATATGAATCTCTGATGCTGCACTATCCCAGATCAAACGTGACGTTAGCATAGCATTAGCTAGCAATCAAGCTAAAAACAACGCACATTTTTTGTGTCGTTTGCTGCTTTGTTCTCCTTTAAAAGGTCATTTCAGGAAGCGTCAGCATGTGGCCACCATAATTTACCCCGCGGCATTTTTGCACATGCACAAACATTACCACACACAGCGGCGAGAAAACATGCATATCGAGAGTGGTGTGATCAATGTTTGTGACAATGACAGACACACAAATGCACTCTGTGTGAAGCTCAGCTGCCTCCGGGACACACAATCGGATGGCGTTTGCTGTTGCGCTCACGCGCACACACACGGACTCACAGCAGTGGCAGGTTGCTTCCCGCCTTTGGCAAAATCCACAAATAAAGACAATGGAATAAACCGGAGCGACAAACCTTGTGTGTCACCTCGGGGCTCACACGCACACACAAAACGGCGACACAACCGGACGCCTTGTGTGTGTGTGTGTGTCTACAGTGTGCGACTGCGACTATAAATATTAGTTAACGGCTTAATGAGGGAAAAGTCGGCCGTGATAGCTGTGGCTTATAGGGGCATTTTTCTCATTTCGACATTCACGTAAACACTTTTTCTACACACAGAGAAAGACTTGTGTGCTTATTTTCTTGATAAAAAAAAGTCTTGCTTTAAATAATCGCTTTTTACTAGCGCGCACATTTACAACAGTATGAATTGTGCCTCGCTGGGTTCTGCGTGAAAGGCACCCGTGGATAAATTCTGTGTCAAGTTAAACAGAAAAGCTAGTGGTAAAATATTGCATGAGATTTGCATTAGAAATGTTTCTCGGTGCTTCTGTTTTTGTGTGGAAATGAAAATCAAAGTCATTCGCTTTCTGTCCTCCGTTTGAATTTTTCTGGCCGCGTTTTCAGCTCGTTACAGTCCTTTTGTCTCGGTGTACCACTGATCTTTATTTGGCTGAAATAATTATTTCTCCTGCGACGCAAAGACAACTTTAAGGGATTATAAATGTGTTTTTGTCTCTGTGATCAACGTTTTTTTCAATATAACCGACAGTCGAGGAAAAACAAATTGTGATTCTCTTTCAGTTTTAATGTGTGTCGCCCGGAGGCTTGTTGGTGTTTGAGGAGCAGCGTGAAATGGGTCCTGCTATGCAGAGAAGCCAGAATATTGCTGCAAATGAGTTAAGATTTTAGACCACAAACATGGCAGGCCACGGTCGGATAATTACATTATAACTTAGTAACTAAGTGTCTTTTGAAATTGCGGCTTGAATAGGTTATGAAAGAGACTCGTTTAATAGTTTATTTAGCTTAGTTTACCATCCGAGTTCAAGCTAGGGTTGTAAACTAGTTCAAGTGTTTTTTTTGTTAGCCTAATTTAACTTAGCGTAGCCTTTCTTACTTTACTTTTCTAATACAGTACCTTACTTGGTTCTAACACAGCTCTCATGTAAAGATGTTTTTGTCAAATTGAGATTTTAATGAATACTTTTCCAATAACTTACAAAGATTGAACAGGTTAGATGTGTACAGTTAACTCAATTTAGCCTAACCTAGCTAACCTTAGTTTACAGGTACAGTATCTTACATTCAAACATTGAACATTAAACATTAATCTTTGTTGTCATTTTAGCATAGTCTGTCATGCTTTAGTTTTCCAATACATTATGCTGATTGAAAAGTTGTTGCAATGCCGTCTGCTAGCTTGCATTAGCTTAGCCTATCTTGTTTAACTCTTTCAATGCCTTACTCGGATTAAAGTTTTTGGCCATTCACTCTGTCTGCTGTTAGCTAAATTTGTCTTAGCCAAGTAGGTCCTTGCTTACGTTTTTGATATGTTACAGTTAAACTGGGACCGAACACCTGTATCTTATTACCACATTCAATGTTTGCTTCACATAGCCTGCTAAAGTTGACTTTTCCAAAATCTTACTCCAATGAATACTGGTTGAAGATGTTTATAATGTACATCATTTATCTTAGCCTAGCCTGTGATAGTCTATGTTTTCAATATTTTCATCAAACAGACGGGGAGATGATGTTGATTTCTATTTGAAGTAATTTATCTTAGCCTAGCCAGTTTTTGCTTTTCAAATACGTACCTCACTTTGATTGAACATCAGTCTGTTAAAAAAAATACTGTTACCTCAATTTAGCTTAACCAAACTTAGCTGAAGTTGATAATGCTGCATTCAAATTTAACACCGGTCTCTAGTAACGATACGCTTTTAGCTTACGTTACTTTAGTTCGACCTAGACAGTCACTTTTCCATTTAGCTTATATGAGACTTGACATTTTTCAAATTCGCTTCACTTCTGTTTTCTCTTAAATTAGCTCATCTTGCATTCAGCCACGGCTCAAACCCATGTCTCTTGTCGATTTCACAGACCATGGCGACCAATCAGACCCTGACGTGGCGACATATCCGCCCTGGCTGACAAAAAGCAGAGCGTCTCAATCAGCCCTGGAGTTTACATGGCGTTCAGCCGCGTGTCCCACAAATCACGCTGAAGACAAGGCCGGCAGGAATCGTCCGCTGCAAGAAAAACAAAGCTTCCTGTCGGAGGGGCCCAGGGGTCTGGGTGGCGCCCCCCCATTGCCAGAAGTGGGGCCTGGGGGTACATCCAGGTGAGCAAACATGGCTAATTAGCACAAATAAACAAAAGCCACACGGCCAAGTTGTGCTGATTGAACAAACGTGACCTGGATGCTAAGCCGCCGCCCAGATGGGGCCAGTTTAGTGTCCTGCTTAAACATTTACTTTACTGGTGGCAGTGAAGGAAGGCTGCGGGGTTTTGGGGGGACGGCGCTGAGACCGGCATCTGGATGTCGTTTCATCTTGTCAAACAGGACCCTGTCATCCTCAACACCCCGCTACTTTGTTTTGAAAAGAGTTCACTCTGAACTTCATCGTTCGGATGAAGAGCAAATCGACCTTTGCATGAAAATGACGTCAATCAGGTTAAAAAAATAGACATCTTTGTGATACGAGTATGAAATGTGAAGGCCCTCTTGAAATTTTTATGGTCTTTTCCATATGCACAAAAGCACCAGATTTTGCAGGCTTGAAAGTTTACCTTTGGTATTGGTTGAAATCATCATTGCCCCAACCAAAAAAAGGTCAATAATACCTTCTTCATTTTTGATCATTGATCTAACGTTGCACTTAACCTAGTGACATGGAAATCAGTCATTTTGTCCATCGTGAGCAGACTCAACAAAAAAAAAAAAAGGAAGTCTGACTATTTTATGGTCATTTTGGACATTTTTACAGGCAGGGGTGCACATAATTTTTGTGTGGGTTATTCACATGAGTACCAGGACCAGAAAAATGTCACATTGGTGGAACACTATTTAGCACCGCAGGAAAGTTTGTGTATATTTCCAACCTAGCAAACAAACTGTCCATCTTGTTCGGGAAAACATAAGCTATTCCTTTTTTCTGCCTCTGTGATTGCTGTGGTATGCTGCAATGTATTATAAAATGTTTCATCTAATTTCTTAGCATAAACACATCTTCACATCACAAAGCTGTCACATCTTCTTTGTTAGTGTGAGAGTGAAATCTCACAGCTCATTGGCCAATGCAAACAACTTAGCAAAACAAACAATTACAAATACAATGTGCCTTAAACAAAGAAAAACACACTTGATGAGAGTGACTGTCTTTGAAGTCCATTGTGTGTGCGTTTGTGATTATACTAAAACTCTGTTGAATGTGTTGAAGTGCTCATACATACTGTACAAAAAACAGACATGTCAAATGTTCATATGATGACTACAACAAATTTGGAAACGTAATTATTTTCATGTACAATTAATAACTTTTAAAACACATTTTTTCTATTGCTGTCGCCTAAAAATGACACCACATTTCCTCAAGTCTCAGGTAATGACCAATCATGGCTCAGCTTGTGAATGTCACATGACTAATCTCAGAAAAATCTCAAAAAACAGTTGGGTCTATATAACAAATTATGAGTAAAAAAAAAGAAGGACCAACCCAATATTTGTGTCGATCTGATCCAACTTTCTGGGTCAGAAGTTTGATCAAACTGACCTAATATATATATATATATATATATATATATATATATATATATATATATATATATATATATATATATATATATATATATATATATATATATATATTTTTTTTTTTTTTTTTTTTTTTTTATATATATTTGAGTGTATTAACATTTCACTGCTGAAAATGGCTAAGTTTAGAATCCTTTTGAACAAAGTGCCAGTGGTCGTCGAAAGTGAACATTATCTCTTGTGCACACACATAAGTGGACAAACTATTGGTGTCAAAAGCGCGGTCGCCATGTGTTTGGTGTTTATCGCTTGTTTACGTTCCCCAAAATACCCACAGTAACTGAAATCTGTGAAGTAGAGATACCATCCATACATCGATTGTCTTGTGAACATAGTTTTTTTTGTGCTTTTGTTACCTTTTTTAATTTAAAAAATATTCAAGAAAATAGCAAAGTAAAACTGCAAGAGACATGATCATAAATTTAAATATATGTAGCAGAGGTTTTTTTTAAATAAAAAAAAAGTGTGTGATCTGGCTTGAAGGTGACCCAAACTGCAAGAAAACTAGAGGTAAACGTGCAATATGTTGCATTTGAGTGAAGCAACAAAAAAGAACCGCGATGTAGCGAGGGAACACTGTAGTCAAACCACAGATACAATAGTATTTAAACGAAGAAAAAAACAGAACCTTAAACGCGCAGGTACAAAGTCTTTGTACTTCTTGACTGTCCACCAGTGTCAACAACGAACTTTTTTTTTTTTTATTCAAAGCTTGGACAGTCAGTCGAACATTTGACCATTATCTTTGGCCACGCACATAAACTATGAATAAAATAAACTCTGAAAGGAACACTTCAAAAGGACTACCATGTAAATTTTTTAACCCAAAAGTCAGCTAGCTCAGCGAAGCCTTCGATTCTCAATCAATCAAAGTTGCACTTGCCCCAAAAAAAGTCGCCACGGTGCTAAAATCACGTGATGTTCATACCTCTGTGTTTGTGGATCTTGACAATCACCTCGGCGGGTTCTGCCAGGCTGCGCGCCAAGAACACTCTCCCGGAGTCCCTCTCGATCTGCACCGGCGAGTCGGCGTCGGAGATCACCTCGAACCACCGCCGCTCGAACCTCCTGTCGGGCACCGTGAACACCAGATCCCCGACGCCGGCTTGATCCGGGACGCTCACGGCGTAGGTCACCTCCTCGGCCAGTGCGCGCGACCTCCGCTTGGCCGGGCGACGCACGAGGACCTCCAAGACCACCGGCCCTCCCACCAGCGGCTCTTCCCCGCTATCCTTGACGTAAAGCCGGGTTGTGATTCTGTTCAGTCCGCGGAGGGAGCCCACCAGCGTCACCTGTCCGCTTTCCGGGTCCACGCGGAGCAAACTAGACTCGGGTTGTGCGTAAAAAGTCACCCGTGCGTTCACATCCGCGTCTCCGTCTTTGCCGTCGAACCGGGTCAACTCGGTTCCGAGCGGCGTGAACTCGTCCACCTCAAGGGTTCTGTTACCGGTCGTGAAGCGGGGCGCGTTGTCGTTTACGTCCGTCACTTCCACCTGGATCATAACGGGACTCCCCGAACATCGCTCCACACTCAATTCGTACATGGCGATGAACTCCCGGTCCAAACGTTTGGATGACACCAGAACCAGGTGGCGCCGGCGTCCGTGGAGAGAAACTAGCCGGAAGTCGCGCGCGTAGCTCCCCTTCAGGGTGGCCCCATTACCGGGGCAGACACCGGCTAACACCGGCACGGCCACCCCGTCCACGAGCGTCCCGGACGGGGAGTTCTCCCTGATTTTTCCGGAGAAGTGAGACCGACGAGCGGAGGCGCAGAGCAGGTGGACCAAGAGGAAGGGGAGGAGGACAAAGTGTCGGGATACTTCTTTTTGGGCCATGTTTCCATTAAAAAAACAACAACGAGAGTAGTCCTTCTTTAGTCCGATTTTATCTCCTCAAAAATGACTATTTAATCAAACTTTACACCTTTAATTCCTAAATCTGCATTCAAGTGATCAAAATCCATCCTCTTCTCCATGAAACAATATCTTTTTATCATAATGGTTCTCGTTTGAGTTGAAAAAAAAAAGCCTCTGTAATTAAGATACATTTAAAAATGTGAGATGTCTAAATGAAGGCGTGATTGTCCATAGCTGGATGGGAACTGGATGCGAGTGAAAAGGGGGGAGCGCTGGAGAGGCAACCCAACGGGCTCCATGTGGTCCTGTGGGCCACGCCCACCCCACGCAGAGATGGACCAATCGGGGAACAGGAGTGATGCTTGACTGACAGGCAGGACGGGAGAAAGACAAAATTGGTACCTGCAGCGTTGACTCGTGGCGGGGACGTGGGTGGACAAATTACTTTATTAGTATCACCTAGTTATGATGTTTTTTTCTTAAAGGGACAATAAAATCCAAAATGGTCTTTATTATATTACATGAATTATTTACATATGAATTCAGCAGCAAAATCCACTGTTTTAATACATCTCAGGGGGTGGCCCTTTTACCGTTCGCTGTTGACCAATCACGGCTTAGTTTGTGAATATCACTTGTTGAAACTAGTCTAAACTAATCCAAACATGGCATTCTGAGTAATGTTGCGTTTTGTGGAGTATGAATTGAGAAGCAAATTCCCCTCTGTTTTGTACATCTCAGGGGCGGCCATTTTGTCCCACACATCGCCTTAAAATGACATCATTGTTGCTCGCAGTTCAGGTAATAACCAATCAGCTCAACTTACAAATGTCACATGACCAAACTCGGAAAACAGGTGAGTCATGATTTCCCTTCAACCGATGCACCTGATTCAAATAATTAGCTCGGGCTTTGCAGATGAAAATACTGATTATTAGAATCAGGTGTGTTGGTTGAATGGAAACATTGAAGACAGCCTGGATTTTGGCTCTCAAGGACCGGACTTGACTACGCCTGCTCTACTACATGGATTTTTATTTATGACCACAATCTATTGCAGCTTGAACTCACTATTTTTCTTCATATTTTTCCTCCTTCTAAATTGGACCAGAAAAAAAAAAGTTTAATGTATTAATTTTTTTTTCTAACAAAAGAAGCAAACTAAAAAAAAAAAAGGGGAGAAAATAAAATGAAATTTAAATTGTACTTTGCAGACTTCGGTTACTGTGAGTATTTTGGGGAATGTAAATGAGGGAACGCTTTAATTTGACATCTAAAAAGTTAAAAAAAATATTCGATTGCAAATATGATTTAAATTTGAGTACTGATTGTGATGGCTCTGGGAAGATTTGATTGACATGGCAACACCTTAATGATGTAATCTGATTGGACAAAAAAAAATAAAAAATCTAACATCCACTAGAAGTAGTTTAGCCAAGAGAAAGGCGAAGAAATGAAAGAAAGTGCGAGCAAATACGCTGTTAGGAATCAATTAAAACAATTTCATGGAAGGAAAATTAAAATTTAGGATGTGTATGTAGGTCAGTGCTTCTGGCTTTTGATTGACATTGTACCTAATGAAGTGGCATGCCAGTATCTGTTAGAATCATCCTGAATGTTTTGTTTTTTTTCCCCCCACTGGTGCATAAGTCGTTCGGCAACAACAACGAAGCCTCATCAATACCCCACTGACACCTGTGATCAATCTCCATCCTGATTGGCTGGCTCCATTGCGCTCGCCATAGATTCACTTATCGATCCCGAAGGAGGTGAAGACGGTCGCTCTTGTGTTTTGACTAATTGCTTTGTGATGACATCACTCGTTAGCCACCCCGTGGCGCTCATCCGTCAGCTCAGATGTTTGGAATGGGAAAAAAAGCGCACTTTTGAAGAGGTGAACGTGTTTTCTTTGCTTTGAAAGGAGTGACAGCTCAAAGCCGCCTAGAGAAGAGGAAGCCCCCCCTCGGAGACGTCAGAATTATCTCCACATGTTGGCGGCGGCCTGATGAAAGCAAAAGCGACGCTTTGAGATGGCAAAATGATGTGACGGATGAATGGAATCACTTTGTTTGCTCTTTTTATTAGCTTGTTCCCCATTTAAGCGCAAGCGTCAGTTAAAAAGGACCGCGAGGGACATCAAAACCACACCCAAATCGATGGGGTTCCTCTGATGGGAGGGAAACACAATAATCCCTCAACGTTTGAAGGAATTTGTTGGAACGTTAAAGAAAATAGCAATTTAACAGAAAGCATGTGCTGTACCCTCTGATGTGTTGAGTCAAATATCGGTGAAGCCTCACGTCCAAATTTGGTGCTTTTCGTATTTTTTTTTCCCACCAAAACTAGGCCAAAAGTTGCTTCTAGCCAAACAACATCAAATTCCTGAACAATTGACATTGTAAATTGCAATAAAATAAGAATTTTACTTTCAGGCACTGATGCAATTGATTCTTTTTTCAGGTTTAGACTAAGATGTAACCCGGATTAAATGCTGTAAAAACATAATTAACAGTTGTTGAAAGTTAATTTATATTGCTTTTTTCCTTTGGTAATGTTAACTCATTCAATGCCAGGGACGTATTTTCACATTTTTTTAAGAGTCCGGGCATTCAGTAACAAATATCTAAGTATCAAATTGATATTTAGGAACATTGAGGGCATACACAATACTTAGCGCCATTTTAAATAAAGTAAACCCGCCAGGAATTCAGAGAATTCTGACTGAGTATTTTTAATTTTCTTTTTCCGGCTTACTTATCAAAACACTGCCCTAACATTTTAGTAATGTTAACTCATACAAAGCCAGGGACGTATTTTCACATTTTTTTAGGAGTCCGGGCATCCAATAACAAATACCTAAGTATCAAATCGATATTTAAGAACATTGAGGCCATAAACTATACTTTGTGCCATTTTAAATAAAGTAAACCCGCCAGGAATTCAGAGAATTCTGACTGCCTTAACATTTTCTCTGCTCATTCCCATAAAAAATACGAAAAAAATAAAACGAGGATTGACGTCGTTGGCGCTCCTTGGTACGATTCCCGTTGACGTCCTTTCATGTCAATGGCGGTCAAAGTGTTAATTTTGCATTAGTCATATACAACATAACAAATCTAAAACTAATGAAAACAAAACTAGATAAAAAAAAGGCAAAAAAAGCGACTAACTTCCAAGATGATGTCATGTGACCACACAAGTAAAGTGAAATGACCACGCCGTGAAGCCGCTTGACCACATCTTGTCGTCCATATTTCAGTCATAGCCAGATGGTTTAAATCAGCATCCATCTGCTCGCGAAATGTCACACGGCAATCTGACAACCATCAACCTGAGTGACACACAACTGTAGCATGTGTGCGCGTGTTTTTGCAGCAGATGGAGACCAGCCGCCAAAATGACACTCGAAATTGTGCGGCAATTCCCAATCACAGGTGACTGACAGGCAATGTGTGTGATTATCTAACGCGCGTGCACACACACACACACACACACACACATACATACGCGCACACTTAACGGCCGCTAACTGTAATTATAATTAGGCCTGACAAACGAATCAAAAAATGTAGCCGAGTAAAATATGTGATGGCTTTTGGGCTCTTCAGATTTGAAGGCATGCCAGACACACACACGCACACACACGCACGCAATACACACACGCACACACACACGCATTATGAGACGCAAACACGCACATTGAGTGGGTGTTTGAAGCTATTTCTTTCCACTCTGCCTCTAATAACGGTGTTTTCAAAGAGCTGTCAATCCAGTGGCGCCCGCGTCTCCCGTGCGCAGATGCATGATGGGATGAAATGTGATTTTTCCACAGCAAACGAACGGAGGGGATGCTTGGACGGACTCAACGCAAAAATGAGAGTCAATGGTTCTACATTCTTTTCTGGCATGGCTATTTGACATTTTCTTGTGGCTTGATTTATGATAGACATGTCTTCCAAATGTCATACTCTAAGTTCAACTGGTTTCAGGGGCTGCACTTTTAAACTTTTGTTGTTCTGTTTTTTTTTTGATAAATTGTTGAACTTACTGTTGTTTTTCTGCATCCTTCCATCTTGCATACTTTGCTTGAACCTTGTGTGGTATTTTGACCATTTTTGGGTCATTTTCTTCCACATTCTCGCAGTATTTTAGCGGTGAAATTTCAGCTCCCTGTTTTCTTATTTCAATGTTTACCCTTTGATATGAAACGCCTTTGATGTAAAGATCAAAAATGCACATAGAACTTGAACTCATCATTAATGGCAATTTGAATATGTTTTACTACAACAAGGTCCATCTAGAAGTCCGGAATCTTTCAAAACATATATTTTTTCCAAATAAAATATCGTTCAGACCCAAATAATGGATATAAATAGAAATCATTATTTCAGGTGCCGCCCTGTGCCAGTAGTTTCATGGACCAGTACCAGGTCGTGGACCGATGGTTGGGGACCTCTGTTTTTTTTTTTTTTTTTTTGTGGGTCTACTCATGATAGACAAGCCTCCCAAATTTTGTGTTGCTGTGTGAAACAGGCTTCATAGGCAAAAATTTCAAAGCATTCTGGGGTACTATCGCGAGCCTTTTTATTTATTTTTTTTTTTGGGGGGGGGGGCGTGTATCTGCTACAGATGTAATATTCCACCATTCAAATATGGTGATGTTTTTTGTTTCGTAAAAGCCCTAAAAATTGTCAAAATTTTTGCACAATATTTGCTTTACGGTTGAACAAACACAAACGGATGTTTTCACACCTTTAAAAAGAATCGTTCACATTAAAAAACAAAAACAAAACACCACACTAATGTCCTCTCTGCTGGTAGGACTTTGAAATATGTACTAGTTAGTGGAGGCTTGTTTGGGTTGTAAAAGCACCTTGTGTAGCTGTGTGGACACAAAAAACATAATTATGATTTTTAATGCTAGCTAAAAATATATTTTGATGTCCTCAATCTGCAGCTGCCGGAGCAACAACGACATTAATTACACGTCGTAAAGGGATTACACGCGCACGCTAAAAAGGATAATATGCAATATTGCACGTGATGCGTTTACATCACGCGTGGTAAAGCCGCTAATGTGTGTCGATAAATTAGCTGCAACAAATAACAAGATTGCTTAGCAGGCAAGTGAGGGAAAAAGGTGTGTGTGTGTGTGTGTGTGTGTGTGTGTGTCTGTGTGTGTGTGTGTGCGTGTGCGTGTGTGTGTCTACAATCCAAAATGATAAACAACATTTGCCCATTCACTGTTGCCAGCATTGCAAAAAGAAAATAAATTAAAAGTATAATTTTTAGTTCGGAAATTAGCAATGTTTGTGAAGTCACAGCAAAATGTTCTGGCTCCATCCCTGGTTGTCATGGTAACAAAAAACAAATAATGTTGATGTGAGGTGTATTTTTATTTGATTTTTTTTTTACTTTAAAACTGTATAAGTTGGATGCTAAACACATCCTTTGTGATTTTGACAGGAATGTCAAGCGATTTTACAATCAATCAATCAATCAACCAATCAATCAATCAATCAATCAATCAATCTGAAACACATTTTTATGTTTTTATTTAGAGTTAAGACTTTTAATCCTTGGTACTTATTTATCCTTTTATTTTTTTTTTTCATTTTGGCCAAAAGACGTTCTAAAAATAGATGGAACTAGATTAATTAAATACTAATCAATAACTATATGTCATTAGTACCAATAGTGTAAAGTAATTGAATACTTTAGTTTATCAAGTACTTCAGTAATTGATTACTTAAGGTAATTGAGAACTAAATTGAGTACTTTAGGTACTGAAGTTCTGAACTAACTGATTACCTTAGTGTTAGTAATTGATGACTTTAACGCTGAAGTACTTAAGTATTCAGTTTGATTCCTTGATTGCCTAAAATAATCAATTACTTTAATAGTTGAATATCAAAGGGACCTAAAATAATCAATTAGTTTGGTTACTTAAGTACTAAAAAACTAATCACCTCAGTTTTTAATTAATTTAGTACCATTTTTAGACCCTCTTTTGGTCAAACGTTTTACAAATAAATAAATTCACAAATAAATACATAAACAATATAATTCTTATTTTATTAATATTTTATCATTATTAATTGAATGTCTGGACTCGTAATAAAATAAACTTAAAATGTCTTGCAATTGAATGAGTTGAATAAGGCCTCAAGGAAATCTTTTTAACTCATTCAAAGCCAGGGAGTTATTTTCACGTTCGGATTTTCACAAGTTCGGACATTTGATCCTAGATACTTAAGTATCGATTTACTACTTTAGTATCTGGAAATAAATATACAAGAGTATCAATTTAATACTCAAGTATCTGAGATTTATTGTCCAGAGTCTGAAAAAACAAAACGTGAAAATACATCCCTGGCATTAAATGAGTTAATTGCGAAAGAACAGTAAGATGGTTTTGGTTTTTTTTTTTTTTGGTAAGTTTCGATACCTTCCCACCTCTTGCATTTGTTTCGGATCTTTTCCGATCGAGGTTTTGAAACGACTTCCAAGGAGCTCCGGCTGACTGAAAACCCAGACGACAGACTCCATATTGTCTGCTCACAAGTGCATACACACATACGCACACACGCCTACTCTCTCACACACACACATGCGCACAAACTTGTTCTCTGCACTCACACGTCCTCAAATGTTTAAACACACGCAGACGAACAGGAAATGGTCGTCAACCAGTCGCTCAGTTATTGTGTGTGTGTGTGAGTGTGGGTGTGTGCGTGTTTTTGTGTGTGTTTGCCAGCATCACCTCTGACCCCAATGATGACCGTCATCATCAAAGAAATCATACTGTCATCGCTTCACTGTCCGACAAAAGTATTGGGACACCATTCACAGAAAAGCAGAGAGAAGAAACTGCAGGTCAGGCAAAGTAAAAAGGGAGTCTGAACAAAAGTTTTAGGACACTCACAGCATGTGTTTAGCAATAAAATGCGATATTTGAGGAAAGGTATTGGGACACCAATGAGAAGTGAAAATTAACGGTGCCTCAGAAATATTCATACAATATATAATCTGCGGAACCGATCAATTACATCATTTATCGCTCAGGAAATTACGACATTACAGTTTATCGCCAATTTTGCATAAAATGCCAAATATCGTCCGATTATAAGCAAACCCATCACATTAGTGTAAAATCATGAAAAAAAAGTGTCAGGACAGTGACAAGAATTAAAAATGTAAAAAAAAAAGTGGCAAAAGGTATCAAAGAAAGTGAAAAGAAGGATTATTGAATTTAGGCAAAAGTATTAGGACAGCTACAGCAAGTGAATAACCATAAAATTTTGAATTTGGACAAGAAGTTTAAGTCTGGACAAAAGTAACGGGAGAGCAACACTGAAAAGTTGAAGGAAATTTTTGAGTTTGGGCCAAAATCATTGGAACAAGTGAAACGTTTGGACAAAAGTATTAGGACAGTAGAACACGGGCAGAAAGGCCCAACGAAATAGACTTAGGACAAAAGTTTTTTGGACCATTTTTTGGAACCGTTAGGTCACACACATAATGTAAACAGTCATGACAGGAAGGGGCTTCTCCACTTAGCATTCATCAGAATGAGAGTCAAGTCAGCGTGATATTTAAAAGATGGCGAGCGACGGCTTGGTGAGGCCCGGGGGAGGCGTGTTGGAAAAAGATGATCAGGATGAAGCAGACGCTGCGGGTAAAAAGCACTTTGTCAGAGCAGGAAGGCGCAAGTAAACCTGGAGGCCAAAAAGGAAGTGGCAGGAAGTCCCAGTAGACGCAGTAGAGGATTGCGTCCCCGTCAAGATTGGGGCTGTGCTGGGAATCACTTCAAATCTACTATATCGTGCCCCAGACATTGAGTTCGCCATTATGTATTGCGATTCGAAAATGCATTGAGTCGAGGTGACAGAGATATAAGGACTGAACGATTGGAAGAAAAAAGCCAATTACGATTTTTCTGACAGATTTTGCGTGTCGATTACGAGTTTCTGCATGTTAAGCTTCAGAGGTGCAATATTCACAATTTACAGTAATATTTACAAAAATGACACTGTCATCATGCCATCAAAACATTACAAGTTGGTACGCTAATGGAGGTAGTTTTTTTTTTTTTTTAATAAATATATTAATAAGGTAAAACCTAATTCACAATTTGCAATCAAGACAAGCAGAAGGAATTATTAACAGTTCCCAATAGCAGTCTATATTTGCACAAAACTGCAAGGTATTTGCGGGGAAGTTGTGCAAAGAATTGACCTGCATGTCACTACTTTACTAATGTCAGTTTGTTTAAAAAACACAAAACGAAACATAAATCATTCTACAATATAAATGAAGCATATATGAGACCCATTCAAATACTAGCAACACAAACGCATAGAATAAGAATTAATCTCGTTTTAACTTAATTAATTGTGCCATGCATTCTGTGAACCGAAAAATATTATCAGGTAGCAATTTAGGCAGCAGGGAAATTAGTATCAAAGATATGCAAATAATTGGCTCCTATTAAAATGTATTAGGAGGAAATGGATGCTATTTTATTCACTATCATTTTTTAAATTTAACAGCCAATTACTTAGTAACCAAATGGTATTTCATTCTGTCAAAAATTGGCAACGGCATTGACCAAAAAAAATCATATTACACAAAAATTTCCAGCTTTTGTCCAAAAAGAAAATCAACAATAAAGCGTTAGACCTGAAAAATATTCAACTCAAAGTGTCCTCATTTGGGACCATGGTAAAAAGAAAATTAACTTAACAGGTAACGAGTGGTTAGATCGAACCATTCTTGCATGGGGGAGTACCTGGGTTTTGAAAATAAAGAAGTTGAATAACATACTTGTTTTATGAACTTATGTTTTCCTGAAACTAATCAATAATTCAATATTTTTTTTAAATTTTTGCATGCTTGTTTGTTTTATTTAAAATCTCGAGTACCCCCTGGAGATCCCGCAAGTACCCCCATTGGGTACCCGTGCCCCATTTGAGAACCACTGGACTAGAACATCTAAACTTTAAGGGATTTTCATAGCTCAGAATGGTGCCAGCTGTGTTGATTCTTATGAAATATGACTTAGCATGTAATTCATTCTGAACACAGCCAAGGTGTGCACACTTGTGCTCGGTTGTATATTTTTACTTGGTGGAAAAAGTTGCAAAATGATTGATCTTGGTCCCATTTTTTAAAAATATTTTTTAAACCTGGTATTTGAAGAGAGGGGTGTGTAAACTTTTGATACCTCCTTTATATAAAATCCCTATATAGCGAGCAAGTAAGGAATTAGCGAATGATTCCAAAAACAACTCGGCAAGCTTGACTTCCACTCCGGAAGAATAAAAGGAGTCATCGGTGAGCGTGGAATCCTGCCGCCTGAGCCACCGTCATGGTTGAGTCCTCCACGCGCGTTAATGCGCTGTAATACGTCCACCACTTTGACGATGATGATGATGCAACCCGACGGGCAGCTGAGACGCTTCCCGAGAGGAACGCTTCACCGAGACCAAAGTATGTTTACGGCGACGGTCGAAAAGGACAAGCCCAAAGTCAAAATAACGACCTGATGCCTCGTCTGCCGCCGTTAAGGTTTCAAGCAAAGGCTAAGGTTTCAAGGCGGACTTTCCAAGACGGATTTGGGCCGGCAGGAGTTGAATCGCCGTCACAGTCAACGGAATCGTGTCGAGGGCAACGTGGAGTCAATGAAAGCAATCAATAATTGATCGTCACATCAAGTACAAATCGCCCACCGTGTTGTCGTTCGGTCATTTATTGTCTTCGCTCCCGTTGTTGTCTTAACACCAGCGTATTCAAAATCTTCCTTTTGTTCCGCACCAGCCGAGCGGAATAGCGGAGGCGTTTCCACCCATGGGAGCGACGGACCGCCGGCGCAAATGACGTGATGAGACAGACAGGTGGGAGAGACAGGCAGGAAAGACAGGTAGAAGACAGAGAGACGTGAGGAAAAGGTGAGGATGAGAGACAGGTAGCAGGATAGACAGTAGATAGTGCGAGAGAAAATTGTCGCGGCGCAAGATCGTGGCGAGACAAAATACCAAGACGTTATCGTGAAAAATCGTAGCAAAACATCATAGCAAGACCTTGTAACAAGATATTCTACACTAGTGGTTCTCAACCTTTTTTAAGTGATGTACACCTTGTAAAACAGGTTTTCAGTCAAGCACCCCTTAACCAGTGCAAAGCCTTTTTAAGGGAAAAAAAAAGACATAAAACATGTTTAATTGGGTAGGTAAAAAGACAATGTAGCGACATCGCGGCGAAGAAACATTGTGAAACATTGCAGCGAAATATTGTGGTCATCACTGAACGAGCTATGTGAATATGTGAATATTAGCCTGTTTGGGAGATTCTAACGTGCAAGTCGTTTATTATTGAGGTTACATTGATAATTACAATATGGATGTTGCAAAAATGGCAGCCGAGGGACAAGCCGCGGGAATGTGCGTCGGGTCATTGAAGCGTGAACCCTGGCGAATTTTAAACGCGTCCACAGGGCGACGTAGCTCGGTAACTTACGCATGAATATCCATGAGGACTTAATGTCACATGACCAGAGGCAATAAATCTCACCGCAGGTTAAAAAGCAAAACATATCATTGTACTTTTAAACGAGTTTTGCCAAAACATGTTAGCTCATCTTTAAACATGATGAGTGTAACTACTTTTTATTCTGAAAACTGATTTTATTTACAAAAAAAGCTGTGGCATTTAATTTAATTTACTTTTTCATACAGGAATACTAAAACCTGATTCTATTTATGAAGGCTTATAAAATTATAAAAATGTTATATAAAAAATATATATATATATATATATATATATATATATATATATATATATATATATATATATATATATATATATATATATATATATATATATATATATATATATATATATATATATGGGCTGGTGTTCCCACCTTCTCTTGGCAAACAACGTGAAAGGGGCTTAAATTTGACACAGAATTCTTAATAAAGATTCCTAGTTTTTCTTCATTGACCCCAAAGGAAATTCCAGTTGTGTTTGAGGGAAATATGCGCATGTTGCGTGACGCTGATCCCGTTCGTTTCATCGGCCCACATTCTTTCATCTCCGCAGCCCGCCTGAAAGCGGCAGACAGACGAGAGAGAGACGACGACATCCAGAGGTCCCTGAACGCACCACAATACGTCCTCCACAATTCAGCGCGAAAGCCATGAAATCTCCCAACGGCATCACGCCTGTCACAATTATACACACTCAAGCACGCACACAAATGAGCACACACACTTCCAAAGAAGACATCCTGTCTCATCAGATAATTTCCTTCCTGTAGGGGGTATCATTAGGAGTCCCACTGATTCACTTTGTGACTTCCTAGAACTTATTAAGCAATGCTCATGTAGCATAACAGCGTAACTTTAGCAGCAGTAGCTTGAAACATTTCTTCTTAGTTTAAATTCTTAAAATTAACTACATTATTTTATAGTTAATTTCATAGTTAACTTCGTAGCATAAATTCATGGTGTAACTTCGTAGTGTAACTTCGCGGCACATTTCCGTAATTTTGTAGTGTATCTCTTAGCATAAAGTCTGTAGCATAGGTTTGTAGTTTAACTTTGTAGCATAATTTCATAGTGTAACCCCAGCATAAATTGGCGGTGTAACTTCATAGTATAACTTGATACTGTAAAATGGCAGTGTCATTTAATAGCATAACTTCATAGCCTAACTGTGTAGCATGGGTTTCATAATTAACGTCGTAGCATAAATTCATAGCGTAACTTCGTAGTCTAACTTCATACCACAATTCCGCAGTGTAACTTTGTAGGATATCTTCATAGCATAAATTCTGTGATAAAATTATGTGGTAGAACTTTGGAACCGTAACTCATTAGCATAAATCCATAACATAACTATCTAACATAGTTTTTTAGTTTAACTTTGTAGCATAATTCCATAGAGTAACCGCAGAATAAATTCATAGCGTAACGTCGTAGTGTAATGTCGTAGCATAACTTCATAGCATAACTTCATAGCATAACTTGGTAGTGTAACTTTGCGACATAACTTCATAGCTCAACTCCATATCTTAAATTGGTATTGTAATTTGGTAGAGTAACTCCATAGTGTAATTCCTTGAGTGCCTCAAAAACATTTTACTACAACGTTACACTGTAGTGTAACTTTGTAGACTTAACTCGTTATGTAACTCAGTAGCATCACATTGTAAAGTAACTTAATAGTCTAACTTGGAGCGGTCATACTCTGTAATGTTAGTTTCTATCGAAACTCGGGAGCATAACTTGGTAGCATCAAATTGTTATTGTACTTTTGTAGCATAGATTTGTTTACTTTGTAGAATTTATGCATACCAAATCAGCTGTCTACCTTGCTAGCGTTACTTTGTAATTCTGCTTTGTAGTTTACCTTTGTAGCGCAACTTGGTACCATTCATTTCTACTTTTTAGGCCTCCATTTTTGACTTAACTCTCTAGCATAATTTCGCTAACTCCGTAGCGTAGCATGACATAGTGGCTAAAACACTGTATGCTAACTCCGTAGCCATTGTAGCCAGAAATCTTAGCTTGACATCATCGCACAAGAGTCTAAATACACTATTTAGCACAACACAGTACCTATACGTTACTCATCACAAATATAAATTGTAGCGATACTCTATCGTAAAAAATGATGTAATTCCTTCTAGTGATTAAGTGACATGAAAGTGGAACACAAAAGTGAGATGTTTGTTTGTCACCTGACTGCTGACCCCGCTCACATTAGGTGTGTGTGTGTGTGTGTGTGTGTCTGTGATAAATTGGGTCGCAGAGGGTGTGTGTGCCTGAGGGCCGTTTGTCTGACACCCCCTCTTCTAAATGCTCACGCTGGTGCACGACTGCAGCAAAAGAAAAAAAAAAAGAAAAAGAAAAAAAGGATGGACGTGCTTCCTGGTTTGGGATGAGATGAGCACGCTGGAGAGAAGCCAGTTGGCGCCACTTCAAAGAGGCGTGAACGCCAGCGACCGCTCACACCGCACTACGCTTTTCCTTTTTTCACTTTTAATTAAAATGCGGGGAAATCAATGCTGATGCTGTGTTTGAACGTCATGTGACGATAGGAGGTATGCTAACTTTAACCACATGAACTTTACGTGGGAAATTTAGAGGACTAGTATGCATATGAATATTGTTCTGGCTGGTTTACACTTTTCCGTACTCAAAGTATATTGGTGGAGTTTTTCAAGATAAAAGCTTTTATGTGGCCTAATTTTTGTTTTGAAATACAAGCACAAATTTCAGGCACACGTACACTTTAGTCTCCCTCCACTAGATGGCGGCAGGACATTTCACACGCTCTAAAAAAACACGCAATTATGGGTCTAAGAAAGACCTCATGAAAAGTGGTTGATTTGAATAAAACAATGTAAAAAGTTGCGTCAAATTGACCCTAATATTGGGTCTGTTTCCTAGTGAGCCTTAATTGGGTTGTTTTTACAGCGCATTCATTTCAATATTATTGTTGTATTATTTAATAAATATGCCACCTAAAGGGTAAAAAAAAAAAATATTCACAAAGCAAATTAACATTCTGAATTTAGAAATGACTGGATTATGAAAAAGCACTAAACCACTTCACACATCTGAAAATGTTATCTACTGCTTGCGGAATAATGAGCCCACAACATTGTTGAAAAGTCATTTTTAACATGTTATTGATGACCTCTTAAAACTTTATGAGTTTATTTTGAACCTGGCATTCATAAACACTTCACGGGGGTAACCTTGGCGTAAAGTATGACCAGAAAAACGCCCTTTTTACAAGAAGCAATAAATCACTGCGAGATCATGAAAAACTATGAAACGTGACAACAAAAATATTTCAGTAATAAAAAAATGTGTGATTTAATCATCAACTTATTTAACATAGTCAATGAGATGAAAAAAAAAATCCTATTTGCCTGTGCACGCTGTGCGCTGCTGCAGGTGGAGGCTGAAAGCACAATTTGACCAATTTCACGCATGTTTTGTTTTAGCCCCTGACTCCGCATAGGTGTGTGTGTTTCCCTGTGAATGTGTCTGTGTGTGTTTGCTTTGCGTTGAAAATGAGGTCAGCCGCGATGCCTCCAACACACTCCTACCAGTCTCTCTAACCTTTAGAGAATCCTGCCGACACTCAGATTAACTCTCTGTGAGGGTAAATCCTGGACGACAGCTCGAGTGCACACACACATACATACTCACACACACACAAACGCACACACAGGCTCTCAATTTCTCAATCTTGGGAAAATGCACAAACATGCGCTTGGAAGTCTGCAAAAAGTAAAAGCTCAGACGACACAAGCTCTCAATCTGTCTTTAACTCCCTGGTGTACACACACGCACACACACGTACGCATACACACTTGGTGAACTTTGGGGACGTGTAGGTAAAAAGCTGACTTGATGTGACGGGAGGTGTGCCGACTCGGCACAACTGAGCTTGCGTCTGTGCGACTTGACGCAAACTGCAGCAGCTGTCAGCTCAGAAAGCATCGACCAGCTTTTTTTATTTGATCATTATTACTACCTCAGCAAGATCATTTGCGAACCCCCATTATATCGCAGATTTTTACACAATCTTGTTTTTCCCCATCTTTTTTTAAACAGAATACAAGTGAGTCTGAATTTTGATTTGCTTGCGTTTAGTGTAGTCAAATGTACACCAACACAATATTTATTTATGGTAACGTTCCCTAGCCTGTCTATGGCATTTCACATTGCTTGTTAGCATTAAGCTAACCAGCTTACTTAAGATGGATTCATATGCTTTAGAGAAACATTATGGGTCGTTTATTTCCTATTTTAAAGAAAATGTAGCAGTGTAGCATAATATCAAAGCGTAACATCATAGCATAACATCGTAGCATAACATCATAGCGTAAAACTGTAGTGAAACGTCATTACAAAACATCACAGAACAAGATCATTACAAAACATTGTAAAGTCGTAAGCTAGCATGTAATGTTGTCTTAGCATGTTATTGGTGTGACACTGACAGTAAAAAAGCTGTTTCACATAATTTGTTAGCTTTAAGCTAGCAAACATTATGGGGAATTAAATGGGTTGGGGAAACGTTTTGTTTCCAATTCAAAGAAATGTTTTACTACGTTTGCTATAAACACCAACGGGGACTGTCACATGAAGCGCTTGAAGCAAGCAAGCTAGCTAGTTTTCATTTCCTAATGTAAAAATGAGTTCGAACAAAATTTGAAACAATCTTAAAAAGTATGTCATAATAAATGTAAAAATATTTACAGCTAAGGAGGAAATACCGCTTTATTTAAAAAAGTGACATAAACGTGAGGTTCACGGCTGGCAAAGCACTAAAGTTAGCATGACATTTACACATTTTTCAGTCAAGCAAAGTGACGTTTCAGTTTGACAGAATAAACTCTTTTACTAAAAAATTAATGAGCATTATTTTCACACAGAATATTTAGCCATAAAAAGCATTGCATTTTGAGTGGTTTAGAGAGCACATATTAGCCATTGCAATGTCTTACTCATTGAAAAAAAAACTACTCATTCAATTATTTAGCGCTGTGCAAAAATAATGAATTTTAATAAGCCAGTCCTCATGGGTGTATCTTGGTAAAATACGAATCCTCCATGATAAATGAGGGTGTAAAGTCAGTCTTTGCCAGTTGGTGTCTTCAAGGCGGAATCATCATTCTATACAAGACTTTTAAGATGTGACCTTGTGGCACTGACTTATCACACTTTCTTGTTTTATGGTGAATTATTAGACTTTGCTGCAATGTTCCATCCACACCAATCGTGGGGACTTAGCAAGTTAGCGATGACAGTCTGTCTAATATACATGATGTTTGTCTGTAAAGAAATCCTGGAAATGGTGGAAATGAACCAAAAATGGACGCTTTGGCCAAAGTGGAAGTCTTCCTGTGTTTTTTCAGGCATGGCCTCTTGGGATTTTTTTGAGGGGCTTTTTATGATAAACATTTCTACCACATGTTAAGTTGCCAAGTAAAACTGGCTTTGTGGGCTTCATTTCCAAAAATGCTAGTTCATTTTTTAAGGCCTCCCAAAAAATGGCTAAACCAAAGAGGCAGGTTGTGTCTTTTCAGGAATGGATTTTTTTTTTTTGGCACATCTACTCTCGTCTACCAAATGTTCAGAGAAATTTTTAAAAAATATATTTGGTTGGGTATTGCGTCTTTGAAAGCCTTGTAGAAATTAGCCAAATGTCCAGATTTCCTGTGTTCTGTTCGAATTTTTTTCGAGTCTACCAATTATCATCTTACAAAGTGACTTTGAGGTGTATTTTTGTGTCATGTGTGTGAGTTGTCCAATCAAGCTAATTTTAAGGCTTCCTTTAAGGCAAAAAAATTGTCAATTTAATTCAATTTTCTGTGCCTATTCAGATATGGCTTCTTGCGACTTTTTTGTGGGTCTGCTCATGATAAATCTGTCTACCAAATGTTGTTGCTAAATGAAACTGGCTTTATGGCCTGAAAATGTCCAGTAATTTCGCCATTGAAGGCCTCCTAGAAATTAGTCAAGTTTCTTTTCTAAATCTTTTTGTGTCTCTACTCATGTTTAGCAGTTATATTGCTAAGATGTTCTGTTGCCCAACCAAGCCATTTTTAAGGCTCCTTGGAAAAGAGCCTAAAATTTGGTATTGATAACAAAATCACAGACTTATTGTGTATTTTCAGGAAATATTTCCTGAGACTTTTTGTAGGGTTACACATGATGAATATGAAGTACAGTATTTTATGATACCATGTTGCTCAATGAGTTCTGATTTTGTTCTTTGTTTTTTTATTACTGTATTTCCCAACCAAATAATTTATGCATGCTATAAATAATTTTATAATGGCTAATTCAAAGCAAAATGGCAAACTTTGGGGCATGGCTCCTTGAGATTTTTTTGTGCGCCGACTCACGAGGGACACGGCTTCTCAATTTGATTTTGCTACATGAAACTGGCTTCAAAGGAAAGATGTTTTGTAAAAAGTTCAGAGCTGCCTGAAATCCATTTTGAAGGCTTCCTGGAAATGAGTCTCAAATGTCCATTTCAAACCAAGATGGCGGACCTCCTGGGTCTTTTGGGGCATAGCTTCCTGAGACTTTTTCATGGGTCTGCTCTCGATATGCATGTGTACCAAATTTCATGCTGCCATGTAAAACTTTTTTTTATAATTTATAAAATTGCTATGCGGCGTCCCTTTTGTCGTGGATGCAGCAAATATGCACATAACATACATACTTCATACACACATGCACACACCCTATGGAAGCGGATTATCATTATCAAACACACACACACACACACACACACACACTGGTGGGCCATTTTTTTTTAAATCACACTCAAGCACGCGCACGCACACACATGCACAGTGATGTGTAATCTCAGGAAGAGGGGAGCAGGCACAAGATGAGGATTTACAGCATCATGTTGCTCTTTCACACTCCCAGTGGCTCCTTTGCTACACACACACACACACACACACACACACACACACACACATGCGCATACACACACATGCACGCACACAGACATAAGCCTGCATGAAATAAGGCCCCTATGTGACATAAATCTCCTCAATGTCAATTTTGGTGAAACTGATCACTCAGCTGAGTTCTGATTGGCTGATTCCCAGGAAGTATGTACAGTGCTTTGATAGTCGATCAAAAAGCGACCGTGGCATTTGCTGTTTTTTTTGTTTTTTTTTACAGTGAGTCCCTGTTTTTTCACAGAGGCTACATCATGATCCCTGATATGAATCCCACACGATTTAAAAACACATTTAAACTTATTAGACAACACATAAAATATTCATTAGAATTTTGTTGGGGGTTTTTCCATTTCAGCTGGCGGTTGTCGCGTTTGCCTTAAACCAAGATGGCCACAGAATGGCTGAATGGGATGAAAAAGACTTCAAATACTAATAAATAATTTAAAGTTCAAATTTAACGGCAGTGCAAACAAACAGCGGCGTCAGAACTTTGGTGCGGCGTAAGCGAAGCGGAAGAAATGGCGGCCAAATTGAAGATGACGAGACGCGACGCGCCAGCTTTTAAAAGAAGAAAATGTTATGTTACGTTTTATGGTTTGGGAGCTTTAACAAGAAGAAAAGCACAAAAGTGATGCACAAAATGAACCCTGACATAAAGCCCTATCTTGAAACCCCAACCCTGTTTTAAAACCCTAATCCACTCTTGACTCCTTATTTGGATCAAAAAGCTATCTTGAAGTCTTAAAACTTAACAACCCATAAACGTTAACTCTGTCTTGATACCCTAATGTGGTTTTGAAATCATAATTCAAATCACTAACATGGTCTTGAAACCCTAATCTGGATCGTGAAATATTATTGTCATTCATACTCAATGCTTGATGGAACCTTCTTGAAAGCCATAAATCTGGCTTGAAATTTTATTTATTCTGCATCCATTCTCACGGCAAAGCATTTCTTCGTTGCAAGCATTGTATATTATACATATATTATAAATATTATATTATATTGATTGTGGGAAATGTATAATCACGATTTTTATAATTATTCCAACAACCTGTTTTAAACCCCTAATCCTGGTTTGAAGCCGTAATTTGAAAACCTAATTTTGGCTGGGAACACCAATTTGAAACCGTATCCGTAAAAAACGACCGTTATATGAATCTCATATTCAGTCTTGGAACCTTAAATTGGACTCAAATTTTACTTGAAACTTGAATACAGGCTTGAAACCAGTTTAAATTCTAACCCTAATTTTAAAACCTACCTTGGAACAATTACTCAGTCATAAAACCCTAACCTATGTTTGAAACCCTAATGTGAAACATTAACCCTGTATTGAAAACACGATACTTTAAAACCCCAAACTTGACTTGAAACCCTCTGTCAACTTTTAAAACCGGACCCTGTCATGAAACCCAAACTTTGACTTGAAAGCCAAACCCTAATTTAACACCTTACTTTAAAAACCCCAACCTTCGCATCAAAACTTCAAACCCAAACTTGAAACGCACGGGACAAAAGAGGCTTCCCGAACGGACCGTCTGTCGGTTCCGGAGATGCGGCGACCAATCACTCGGGCGCTTTCACGAGGATAATTTACGACGGCGTCAACGAGATGGATGAGGCCGCGGGATGTGGCAACACACGCGTAAAACCTCCGTGCACGTACGAGTGGCACACGCGCGCGCACGCATAAGTCATCTTCGTCAGCGCGGTCGGAAGAAGACGGCGTCAACCTTGAGGCCGCGTACACAACATGAATCAAAAAAGAAGAAGGAGGCGAGCCAAGAGGGAAATAAATCCACACCTGGATGTTCAGCACACAAATACACTACACAGGGAGACTGTACGGCACACTCGAAAACACTCATTTGAAACCCTAACCCCATCTTGAAATCCTTCCTTCAAATTGTAAATTATGATTCAAAATCATCTTAATTTAAACCACCGGAAAAAAAAAAACCTGCCTGTAATTGGAACCACATTGAAAACCCTAATCCTGTTTTGAAAACCCTACTTTGTGACCCTAATTTGTAACTATTTTTAACTTCTTGTGTGGAACCTTAATTTGAAACCCTAACTTGATCTTGAAACACTAATCATAGATTGAAGCCTCGTTTCAAACCTTCATTTGAAACATTAATTAAAAACCCCACCCAGTTTTGAAACTCTCAAAACTCAGAAATTTGCTTGGATCCTTAATTTGACACCCAAACGCAGTCTTCAAACCCCAACTCAAAACCCTAATCATGATTTGAAACCCTTCTTTGAACTGCTTCAAAACCACATCTTGAAATTCTGAACCTGGTCTGAAAACCTAAACCGGTCTAGAAACCCTAACCATACATCAAGATACATATCCTCCTTTGAAACTGCAACCCTGTCTTGAAGCCTCATCTTCCAATCATAATGATAGTTTCCAACCCTTAACCCCCCCCCATAAAAGCAACTCTTACAATTGCTTGGAAACCAATCTTGAAACCCTAACTCAAAACTCTAATCACAGCTAACGCTACATTAAAACCCAAAACAAGACTTAAAATCCAATTTTGAAACGTTTACTTGAAACTCAAACACTGGCTTGAAACCCTACCTTCTAAGACAAGCACCCAGTTTGAACCCCTAATGTACTGTACGTAAAATCTACCTAACTAGAAGCCCCAAAACCCTGATTTGAAAACCTAAGGGATAAGCTTCTACTAAAACCCTAAACGGATGTGGCAACTTGAAACCTTACCTCTGCCATAAAACAATACTTAAATACCAAAACTCCGATTTGAAACCCCAACCCTCTGTAAAGAAGCTCAAAATTCAAATTCAAAACCCTAACTTGAAACGCTAACCTTATCTGTAACACTACTTTAAAAACCTAGATAGAAACATTAATCCCATCTTTGAACCCTAAAACTTGTTTTTACCTTATTTTGAGACTTCAACGCTTTTTTTTTGCATCTTGACCCTTGTTTTAAAACCCTATCGCTCATCAAAACTCCATCCCCAGCCTGTCAAGTTGTGATAAAGTTGTCTAGCGGTGACGCGATCGCTGCGGTTGCACATAAGTGACGATTCAGCAGCAATGAATGACTGCAACGTGTTGTTGTTGTTGTTGATCATTTAAATGTCCGGCAGGCGTTTACAAGCACGCCGCCTGTTACTTCATCTTGGTCACGGATTTACGACACTCGCGCCGACGCAAACGGTGTGAATTATGCTAGCTGGCTGCTACGTCCATCACGTGACTTTGCTGCTGCGACACATTTAAACAGAAAAGAGCAAAGGCTGCCTCACGGGAGATTTGTGGCCCACACACTTATTGTAATACTGTAATACGATTAAACACGCATGCATCACAACATTAAGCTTGTACTAAAATCCGCCGGAGCATTTATTCCATGCTCTTCATATCCATCTTGAGGCCCTAGTACTAGTTTGCAACATCTTTGTCCTCACAAGTACTACAATACACCACAAATACAATGCAAGCTTTACTAATAACTTGGACTTTACCAGTTAACAATTTTCCTGCACAAGTAAGATTACTCGGGCCATGTAGTGTGGACCCTCTGCACTATAAAAGAAACAGCCAAACTCTAGTAGTTTTGCCACGCCGTTAGCGTGTATGAAATTGCCCTCCAAAGCAAATCATTAACTCTTTCAGTGCCATGGATGAGAATTCTTATCCTTTAAAATAGCAATAACAATAATAAATTGAGTGAAAATTCTAAATATACTGGCCCTCTGGATGTTTCCTTTTCTGACAATGTGACGCACTAAAAGAGTTCATAGAGTTCATATCTATCTATCTATCTATCTATCTATCTATCTATCTATCTATCTATCTATCTATCTATCTATCTATCTATCTATCTATCTGTAGGTACTAGGTCTGCAACAAACACTTATGTAATCAATTAATCCACAGATTGTTTTGTTGTTTGGCAAATCAGAAAAACACGTTGTAATAGCCACTTTGTTCATGAACAGGATTTAGATTTTCTTTCAAATAAAGAGTACAGAAAATGAACAAACACAACTTTTTAAAATGAGGAATGAGACATATTTTGTTTTAGAAAAGAGGCAAAACTGTTGATCATTGATTTCCAAAATGAAAATCGATGCTTGTAAATGTTTCATAGATGAGTCAAGGTAAAGAAATGTGATACTGTTGAGAAGTTCCCTTTTCTGAGGATTTGGACAATTTTCTATAAACAATTAGCTGGTTAACAAAACAATAGTGCTTTAATTTTATTAGTGATTAGTTATTTTATTCATCATTTAATCATTACACTCCTTCATTTGATTATCTTGTGGCATTGTATCTTTCAATGGCCCAGCAACAGTAAACGTTTTTATTGTCTGAATTTAATCGAGGGTTAACGGTTCCTCATCCCACAGCTACATTATGGTGGTGTGCATAATCATGAATTGGTCACTTAGTGAGACCAGCAAAAAGAATAATCTGATGTACTGTACACTACTAAAATGCAGTACAGTAAAAATACGCAAATTACATTTTTGCGTAAAATACAAACACTTTTAGACCACAAGAAGATGTGTCATGGATATATGCTGCTCTCTAGCGGATATAAAAAACATAGCATACGGGTTGACGTTTTACATTCCACGTTCGAAGTATGAGTTGGATAAAATGTAATTTGATATTTGCTTTTTTTTCTTTTTTCTTTTAAGAAACGATCATTACTCTCACGTAATGTGCTCTAGTCAATATGTTTTCCCTAACAAGACATAACCATGACAGAAAGTAAAGGTGAGGAAGACGATTCAGTTGGTGGATAGGCAATTAGGTTACCATAGCGATATGGGAGTGGGTGTTTTTGCGATATTTTGTTGTAATAGCGCAGGTAAAGAGAATCCCTTCGTTGCCCATAGTAATGCACGATTCAATGCGTACCATAGAGAATAAAGAGAGGACGGTGCATCGGTTGCCATAGTGCTATAGATGCTTTGGTTACCAGCGTGCTGACTCAAATGATGACTCCACAGAAAGTTTACACCAACTATGGCATATTAAACAAGCAGAGTGAAAAATAAATATTGACTTACTGATTCTGATGGAGTAAGAAGTCATTGACCGGACGCAGACGGCGGGTAAACAAAAACGACAGACTTTGCTGCATCACAACGTGAGCCAATCTCTGTGCTCACTTTCTATTTTCAGCATCCAAGACAGGTCGGTGTGAAGTTTCACAGATGCTGGTGGCTTCCTAGAAGGACACCAGGGCTACGAATAGCATCGGGTCGCAGGTGTGTATGTTCTGTGATGGGCGTTAACTTGCAGAAACAACTTCATTAACACTTACAGCATATTAAATAAGCTGTCAATTGTACCCAAACAAATAACGTACATTATGTATACCTTGAATGTTAGTGATTCGCGGAAAAAAAACTACATTTTCTGTAATTACACAAATTAGATTCTATTTTTTTTTCTTTCACCAGCAAAAAAACAGCCCACAGTACTCATGATATGTATTGTGCACTTTAATTAGGATTGTGAAGGGTGACTGTGTTGATTGCAAATATGCAACAAAAAAAAATCTAACTACGGGTTTCGAGAATTTGCAAATGTGTTTATTGCCGCGCCCAGTTCAAGTCTATTGTCAATCTAAACCTAAAACAAACAATGTTTGAGTCGCTCACATCATTTTGAATGTTTGCTAGCACTAACACACAACACAAAATGCTCATCTGTGTGAAAAATTATAACGCTTTTAAGTACAGTATACGAAAAAAAAACCTGAATGAAAAATGCAAAGATTGGCTGTAGTTTCGTACTGTAATACCAAGAAACACCACAAGGTAGCGGACATGTCTTGTTTGTGACGACAATGGGTCTTGAACTGAATTAGAATCATTTTCACTGGCAAAGTAGTTGTGAGCCAGTCTAGCAATACAGAATAAATCAAATCAATCATCATTAAATATACAGTAACTAAACACACCCCTTTTGTGGTGAAACATTTACGATAAAGTACGAGGGCTTTTTTTTTATCACTTTAGTGGTAGGGACTTGAAAATGGCTCACATGGCACCACATGATCACATGTATCATCTTCTTCCATACTGACTATATGTTCTGAGCTTTTATATACTGCACATGCAGTGTCATAAAAACGTGGCAAACACCAACTGTGCACCATTTATAGTAACACATAATTGTGATCAAGTATAAAGGCAGACAGTGAAGAATTCCCATATGGTCCAGCGGTCAGGATTCCTGGTTTTCACCCAGGTGGCCCGGGATCAACTCCCGGTATGGGAAACACATGAGTTTCTAGTGTTATATAATCTAACTGTAAAGACGGGAATGTCTTTGCACATGCATAACTGTCTGTATGTGTGCACTTGTAGATAAGGTCGGCCAAGATTGTAAAACAACGCGTGTGTTTATCAGCAAATGCACACTACAAAACGTTGGTTTAAAAAAAAAAAAAAACATCGTCATTAGATTCCACTCAATTCATTATTGGCAAACTTATTCGGTCAGACACTTGTATTTTTAAGACCAAAATTTGTCCGAAGTAATTCAGATTTGGAACAAAGGTCATTTTTTTTTCTGATGCTGCAAATGAAAATAATGATAAAAAGTTGCTTTGGTGAGTTTGTTTCGGCAGAACGCAGAGAAAATTCGTTGCCAACCAAATTTGAACACCTGTGCAAAAGTCCTCAACTTAATTTTCTCCAATTTTTGCTGGCATAGTTGATCCAATACTTTTGATCAAAAGCATGATAAGTGAAAGACAACACGAACTGGTGTGTGTGTTTGTGTGTGTGTGCATGTGTATGCGTGTGTTTTCGTACATGATGGGGCATCATCCAGCTGCCAGTTGTACCTGCTGACCCACCTGACGGAAGCAATTTGTTTTTCGGCCCATTTCTTCTTTTGAGATAAGAGCAGAAATCGAAAGAATTAGAACGCCTTATCAGCTCAGGTGACTTTACAGCCCTGTTGGTGTGTATGTTATAGCCTATCTAACCAGAATAAAGCTCCAAAGTTTGCAATCATAACTATATTTTGGGTGTGCATGTGTGTGCAACTGTGACAGTTCATTGAATATGAACGTATGTATGAATAGTGACAAATATTAGATGTAAGAAAATGTTAGCATCAAAGTCACTGTTATGTTTGACATGATGTTCGGTAATTGTGACACTTTAATTGTTCAAGAAAACAACATTTTGGGGGTCTGAAAAGAGCAGATCATTTGCTCAAATTGGGGAACCATTGTTAAAACTATCTGGCAGTCAATTAGTTTTTGGTGGAAAATGTTATCAAACTTTTTTTAACCAACAATAATTATAAAACTACGTTTACAAAAATGGTGTGTAGAGTGTCTACCTCCAGCATAAATCTCTTTACATAATCGACTGACTGAAAGATAGGAAGGAAGGAAGGAAGGAAGGAAGGAAGGAAGGAAGGAAGGAAGGAAGATAGGAAGGAAGGAGGGTAGAGAAGGAGGGGGTGAGAAAAGGAAGGAAGAAGGAAAGGGTGGAAGGAAAGAATGAAGATAGGAGGGGAGGTAGGGGGGCAGGAATGGCAAGGAAGGAGAGTGGCAGGGAGAAAAGAAGGAAGGAAGGAAGATAAGAGGGGAGGGAGGGAGGCAGGAATGGCAAGGAAGGAGAGAGGGAGGGAGAAAAGAAGGAAGAAAGGAAGGAAGGAGCGAGGGAGTAAGGAAGGAAGGAAGGAGGGAAGGGAAAAGTGAGGGAGGGTGGAAGGAAGGAAGGAAGGAGCGAGGGAGTAAGGACGGAAGGAAGGAAGGAAGGAAGGAAGGAAGGAAGGAAGGAAGGCAGGGAGGAAGGAAGGAAGGAAGGAAGGAAGGAAGGAAGGAAGGAAGGAAGGAAGGAAGGAAGGAAGCAAGGAAGGAAGGAAGCAAGGAAAGAAGCACCATTCACTGCATCTCTTCCAATTAGTGCTCAGTGCTGCTGGGCATGTGGCACAACAACGTCCACCACTAAATGCGCATCTCTAACTTTGGACTTGTTCGTATACCATCAAAGTCTTTTTAAAAAATGATCCCTTAAAATCCTATGCTATAGCTGGGCACAAGCCACAGTATGGAGTGAGGTTCACGATGTTTATTATTATCAATGCGGTTACAGGGGTGTAACCGTACAGACTGTTCTCGATAAACCTAAAAGCAGAGAGGGTCAAACTATCATATACAATGTTATATAACATGAATATTATTAGTTGCAAACCATATCATGGGCTCAATGGGTTCACGAGTTGAAAACATGAGTCGACGTCTGCCTCCAAAAACGAAGCCAGTCAGCACTCCCTTACACACACATGCACACACACATATGCAAACACAAACACGTGGTGTAAAGGAACATTACATAATTTGGTGTTTTGCGATTGGTGTGTGTACAGTCAGTAACTTGAGGATGAGTGTGTGTGTGGGGGGGTTACTTTGCCCCCCTCGCTCCCCTCCTCCAGTAGGCCAGTCAATCAAATCAAACTGTCTCTGCACAGCTTGTCTTCTTCACTTGTGTGGAACATCCCACAAAGGCATGTTGTGGTCCCACTTTATGGCATTATGTAACACACTTGATGTGTATGGCGCTGTCGATTGCATCATACTGACTCCTCCTCGTAAAAAAAGCAACAGTATGGCTTGTGAAGTGCATGTGTTCAAATGAGGTGTTGATGGGCAGTGTGAAAGGGGCTAGTGATGGAAAAGATACTCAGTTGGAAACCTTAAACTTACATGAGGAAGAGACTTCTTTCACACAGAGAACCTGCGAAATTGCTGCGTCCCAGCTGAGTTATCTGTAACTTTCAAACAGAACACAGACACGGGCAAAGAGCCAGCAGCCAGTGTGAAAGGGGCCAAATTAAAGCACCTTCACAGTAAAAGCAAAACTCATTCAGCTTTTTCATCCAGAGATTCTCCGAAAAAAACTTCATCAGAGCTGAGTTACCTGTCTCTTTTCAAACAGAACACAGACATGGGCAAAGAGCAGCCAGACAATGTGAAAGGGGCAAATTAAAGCATCTTGTCACTAAAACACAACCATTTATGCTGTCATACGGAGATACTGCAAAGTAGTTGGATCAGAGCTGAGTATTGGTGCCTTTCACAAAGAACGCAGACTTAGAAAAGGGGCAGCCAGTCAGTGTGATAGGGGTAAACAAAAGAAACTTGCCAGTCTTTGTCATTAAGAAATCAGTAGTAACATCAGATTCGCAATGAATGACACAACATTCGTTTGTGCCTTTCACACAGAAGTACTGACAGGAAACCGGTAAGAAAAAAGTCAGCAAGTGAGGAAGGAGCGAATGAAAGCGACTTGACAGAAAAAAACACAAGTGAAACTCAATTTTTTTTTTTTTCACATAGAGATCCTGCAAAATAGTTGCATCAGAGCTGAGTGTGTGCCTTTCATGCAGAACACAGGCGTGGGACAAGGTAATGCAACTTGAGAGTAAAAGCAGAACTAAAACTTGTTCATTTTTTTCATGCAGAGATCTTGGAAAAAAAATCTTATATTAGTCAAAATATATCAGATGACATTCCTTTAGGCCTTTCACACAGAAAATTTGACAGGAAAAAATGTGACTGTGTAAAAGAAGCATTTTTTTACACAAAGATATTGCAAACGAGCTGTTTCAGAGTTGTAATTAAAAAGAAACAAAAAAAACAATGTCCTTCCATTTGTGCCTTTCAAACATTACGGCAAATATACTAGCTAGCTACGTCAAATATACTATACTAAGCTAGCCCATGCAAGAAAAATGATTATATGACGTGAAATTCTTTGCTGAAACACCTTGAGTGAGTGGCTGGGCTCCTGGGTGTACTTTTAAAAGTCTCACGTGGATGATTAATGGTCTCACCTCAAGCTGAACTCCTGGGTTTGAAGAGTGGCTGCCATTTTGTCAGCAAATTAACAAATCATTCATTGTATCAGTGAGATTTTGGTGGCATTGGGGACAGGGTCAATAAGTTCTTCCAGTGTGTACGTTGCATGATAAAATGAGGGATAAGTTATAGAGTGGCACCTATAGTAGTCCATGGTGTATGGAAAGAAACATAAAGCACGTAGCCTAAAGCATGTTGGGCAACTTAAATGCTAGAGGGAGCCTCCATTTTTTTATTGCTTTGCCCCGATTTCACATAGGTTGAGCCCAAATGTTTTTTTTTTTTTTTTTTTTTCAGTCCAACAAGCCAAATGCTTTGGCCATGTGTATTTCAATCACACAGCAGGAATTAACTTCCATATCACATAATTCTGGAGCTGGTACTACTTCCTTCTACCATGTTGAACAATCATGGGAAATTAAATCAAACTATAGTATATATATATATATATATATATATATATATATATATATATATATATATATACATATATATATATATATATATATATATATATATATATATATATATATATATATATATATATATATATATATATATATATATATATATATATATATATATACTGTATATATATATATATATATACTGTATATATATATATATATATATATATATATATATATATATATATATATATATATATATATATATATATATATATATATATATATATATATATATATATATATATATATATATATATATATATATATATATATATATATATGCTTTAAACAACCAATATCTATGTAATGAAGCAAAAGAAAGCCGGTACTGAGCTTGTGCAGTTGACTGGAGGTGTGTTCAATGACCACTCAGACAGTAGGGCACCTCAATTATCAATGGAAATACATTTTACCGCATTGACACAACACTGGGACTAAGCGAAAAAGTTTGGATCATGGTGCGTAGGTTGACTTGTTTAGTGCTGCTGAACATTTAACATTAGCTAAAGTATGAACCACATTGACTATCATTTTTTCAAATAAATATTTGCTGGTAGTAATATACAGCATATTTAGTTTTCAGCGAAATTCGCATGTCCCAATTTTTAAATTTGAATATCATAAAATAGCACAAATTGTAAATGCGCTTAAAAATACCTTAGCCATGTTTGTGTGGTCCTTATGCGAGTCACATGACCTGCATCAAAATGACCATATATAGCATTTAGCTCGGCCATGTTTGTATGTTCATTAGGTGGACTGGTTGGCCCAAAATATGGTTTAACACCACAGAATAAAGTACACTGCATATGGCAATAACACGCAATGCAGTATGTTGTCTAGCATGTAGCATGTACAGCTAATCCTCTAGCTAGCATACAGTGTAAATGCGCATGTAGCATTTAGCTTAGCCGAGTTTGTGAAGTCATCATTAGCGAGACGGCTGTCCTTCCTATAGCATTGCATGCAGCATGTATTCATTACACTGCATACCTAGAATTTAGCATGTAGCATTTAGCTTAGCCGTGTTTGCATGGTAAACCATGAGCTGTGTGGCCTTTGGGTTCAAGGCCTTCATTTCACAAGATCTGCCGTATGTATTAATAAACATTTGCTTTTCTTCTCCGGCGTCTTCTTTTTCTAAATACTGTATGCCACTATTAGCCAGAGATCACGTTCCCGAGCATGTTTACAAATGTGCAACACATAAATCCTTTCATAGTACTGGCAGCCATGTGCCTCGCATTCCTCGGCAGAGAGAGTATAAAAATGTTCTCTCCCTCTATCTCTCGCTCTCTGAATGGAGGAAACAAACTCTGTGAACTTGAGCGCCTGGCCGCCCGCCAACCGCTATCAAAGTTGATCCTGTTGTTTTGTTTTCCAGGCGGGAGCAACGTCACAAAAGCAAATGTTTGACAACATCAACAAGGAGTGCTTTGGAATTGTTTGGCTAATCGCAAGCTTAAATATTTAGCTTTAGTTGGAAGAAAAGGCCAGTGTGTTTGAAATATTTTTTATTACTGTCTAAGAGGGCGGGCACATTTTTGTGCTGCTTTTTAAAGGGACACATGGAAGAGGTCACTTGATGTGGAGGTGAGAAAAATTAAGTTCAAACGCGTGTATGTAAAATACACAAAAACAGTTCATTGTACACACAATGTAATTTATCCAATTTTTTTTCTTATTTCGCATAATTTGTATAGTTGTAATTAAACGGACACTTTTAAGCACATTTTTATTGTTTTACTTTTGTATTTTTATATGTTATTTTTATAATATATTTCCTTTTTTAATAATAATATTTATATTTTATTTTTTGTGTTTTTATTTTCACTCTATGTGTAAAATTGTATTGTTTAGTGGAGAGGATAACTCCCCCAAAAATTATTTTTAGTGTGTTTTACGCAGTCCTACCAGTCTAAACACATCATTGTGATTCATATCGTGTTTGTGGACTATGAATTAAAATGAAAAATCATCCCATTTTCTTTTCCATTGTCATTTCAGTTCCTCAGATAACAATCACGGCTCATATTGTGAATGTTGCATGACTAAACCAGGAAAAAACATTCTAGTCTGACAACAAACAAAACACACATCATTTTAAAATCATAATTAAACAATGATGTGCGATGTGTTTGTCACAACAATGTGACTGAGTAAATAAATATCCAAGAGGTAATTAACTTTTATGACTTTGTCAGTGGGAGATGTGAGCCTTTCCTACCATTTGCCCACAACTCATGATGTCATCGATGACAAATCCCCACAAAGTCATCAACATGTTTTGGTGTGCCTCCATTTGCTGCACCCCCCCAGGTTGTAAATACCGGCACATCTCAAGCGGTATCCAGCAGCGGCTCATATTTCAACATCGACACAACCTCTTGTAGTATTTTAATGCTCCCGATGTATAAATAAGCGAGTCCCAGTTTGAGCAGTTGGGTCGTTGTCTTGTTTCAGAAGTTTTACCTTTGATGGCCTCCCGCAGGCTCTGCCCATTTAGCATGCATGAATGTTCACAGTCTTCTTTTTTTTTTAATTGTATTTTTTATTTATTTTTATTGTCATCTATTAAGCCAATCTTATCTATTTATACTGTGCGACAGATAGTATAGTAGCATATCACTGAGGTAAATGATTTAGTCATAAATATGAGAAAAATCTGACAACAAAAACATCTTAAAAAGATTGTTTTGTTTTTTTTACAACCTGAATCATCTCACATTTAACCAGATTTTTATAACACACAATAGAAATTAAATTTTAAAAAATGCAGCAAATTTAATTGGATTAAAAAAAAATCATTCAAATTAATACCATAAATTCTCTTAATAAAGTAGCAATGAATTTGAAGAAATGGAGTGTAGAAATTAAACAACAGTTAATGAAAATGTTATTATCCTATGGTATGTTAATTATTTACCAATTAAAACAATGATATGAACATATCTGGAAAAAGAGATGGACATTGGACATACTAAATTGTCTTTAGTTGTGATTGGGTGCGTGAACGGTTGTTCGTCTCTATGTGACCTGCGATTGGCTGGCAACCAGTTCAGGATGTCCCCCGCCTACTGCCCAAAGTCAGCTGGATAGGAAGCAGCAAGCCTGCGACCCTTGTCAGGATGAGTGGCTATAGGAAATGGATGGATGGATAGATAGATACAATTAAATGATCAGATAATCAAATAGTGAATACATCATTAAAATTTGAAGTGAAATATATCTAAATTTAATTGCCTCAGAAGTACATTATTGACTAATTTTGTTCAATTCATTCACGTGTTTAATTCATTCAAAAATAAAAACTTGTCTGTGTTACTATTTGAACCGTTTAGTTCTGGTTTGACATGAATTGATGAACCAATTATGTACACGACCACTTCAAGGTGTATTAACATTCTTTAATTCAATTTTTAAATATCTTGAGCCCTTTATGCGCTTGACAGCATTTGAATTTTCATGCCTCCAAACTTTTGAGTGACATAAATACCTTTATTTAAGCATGTGTTTGCCTGTATCAATAACTATACCGGTCGTGATGAACTTTATCATTTTATAAGGGCGATGAATCATTTTTACAACCCACCTCTATGGTGGCAAAGTTGAGGATTGTTGATTGTCATTTGTCCTCCAAACAGAACGAGGAAGCACGTGTCCCCATTCCTTTCAAACGCAGCGGCCTAACTTCCTCTTTCAAACCAAACGTAAACTCGAAATTATGACTCATGCCTTTTCTCTCGCAACAAACAGGCTTTTCTTGTCCACTTCCTGTACATTCCTTTTCTCGGGCACGTCTCCGTAGTGGATCGTAATCATTCGCTTGACGCATTTTGCGCTCGTTTCTCACACATCCTCTCCTATTGTGCGATGGGAATGAAAGCAAACAAAAAGCATTACAGCTGGGAGAATATTTGACAATAAAAGAGCAACCGGCTCCAGCTGCTTTTGCATCATTTCCTACGCTTGTTCTGCTCGTTGAACTGCGTGACCTTGCGCAGGTTATTTTTTTTCTCCTCCCGAGTCATCTCACAAGTCTCAACTAGCTCTCGGTCTGTTGCCGCACACTTGATAGTCGACTTGTAATTTATTAAGACACGTCACTATAAATGAACACGAGTGTAGTCCAAACACGTGCGGCGGAACCATCCGGCTATGTTTGGGTTGTAATCCCGTCGACAGATGGATAGCAACACGGCAAAAACAAACAGGACAAAAACAGGCTCAATTATGGGATTTGGTTTAACCATTAATCTCACTGGTGAATGTTTTGATGTTGTTGTCACTCTCTGCTGGTAACACTTTTTTTTTTACTTGTTTTTTTAGGTTCCACAAAAAAACTTGATAATAGGCCCAAACACTGCCATTCAAAATAAGTTCCAAGCTCGACCTGAAGTTGGGGATACTATGTTGTAAAGTAGTAGTCCCCCCAATTACTGCAATAGGCTGTGCTGATGAGATTTTTCTTTTTTTTTTTGCCATACGATGAAAATATTTATATAGTCATATAATATACTAATTACTTGCAAAATTCTCATTGAGTTAATTGTGATTAATCATATTTTTCAAAAGCAATTTTCCGGAAACCTTGCAACCTTGTATATCAGATTGTCAGATCGTAAAAAATAATTGAGTAATCGACGATGCGTTTTCTGATCGCAGCCATAGCTACCCAGCTAACTGCACGTCACAATTGCACTGCATAATAATCGCTGATGTGAATGAACATGCTCAAGTTTTTATGTTGGAGGGGGAGGGGTGACTCATACCGGACTCCAAAGTAGGTCACTAGGCACCACACCATTTTAAAATATAGTTAAAATATCTGAATAAACGAAATGTTGAAAAAGATTTTAACGATATCTCGATATGTCTAGGAGTAGCATCTGGTAAGAAAGAAAATAAAATGAAAAACATGGCGCTATGTGCCATGTAGTTTCATTACATTAATTCAGCCACCTTGATTTATTCTTATTGGATGACGTTCAATGATTCAAGGCTTCAGACAATTCGATCAATCATATTATTTCAAAATCTGTCTGCCAATCAAAATGTATTATACTCTATAAACAACATTCGAGAGTTTTCTTTGAAGAAGCTGTAGTTTGGCAGTTGACTTTCATTGACGGAAGAAATTTTGCTCCAGACACATCAAAGGTATCCAAAAAAGTCTTGCGGGTAGCCTTTGATGGCATGTTTCAAATGATGGAAATAGTACAGAAAGTCGTGTTGTCTGCAATTATTGTTTTAATGATGAATCACTTCTGTTTATTAAACACCGTGCCCCAAAGAGTAAATGGGTGTGTCATCTATTTAAAACTTAAGGTTAGTAGCTTACGCCACTGAGACTACAGTTCACACGTTGACATTTGTTTTCCAGTTGACCGGTTTTCATTCGTCTTCCAGTAACATTCAACATATTGTTGTGCGACAATGTTGTATGGCCCATGTTTAAGTTGAGTTGCTGGTTGTGTATTCAAAATTATATTTACGTTTTTCAAGGATGCTGCCTATACTGAAAATAAAACATTATTTTTACAGCATCTCATTTTTCAAAAGGTCCGTCAACCCCACTGTAGACTTTTACATGTGGTCTCATGTGTCCCATATTTAGGTTAAAAACGAGTTCAGTGGTGTATTAAAAGCAATGTTATGTTTTGTGGCGTTTGCTGTCTTAGGTGACAATCCAAACATGTCATTTGACGTTTCATGTTTAAAAACATTGGTGACACCTGCTGTAGACTTTGACATGGTCGTACCGCAATGTTGTGTATGTTCCGTATTTTGGTCGAAAACAAGTTTAGCTGAGTGTTTAAGATGATTTTATGTTTTGTGAAGATGTTTTTTTTTTCAGAAAATCTGAAATATTTCACTTTAACACCTCACTTTTGAAAAAGTTAGTGAGCCCCGCAGTAGACTTCGACGTGGTTTCACCACAATGTTGTGTCGGTCCCACATTTAACAAGTTTGAGGTGTATTAACCCTTTACTGGGTACAGTATTTTTGCCGATAAAGTCTAAACAGGCAACTTGGCCAAAATTGTCCGTAACAGCCGCTTAAATTCTAACGTACCCTTAATTTCTTTAAAATCCTGAAAATTCTTGCCTGCTAAGCTCTTAAAAATAGAAAAACGTGTGCCAAATAGTCCGTTTTTGCCTGTTTAAACTATGTGAAAGTGGCCACTGGGCCCAGTAAAGGGTTAAAGACGAGTTAAGGTTTTGTGGAGTGTGAAACATTACACTTCAGCATTTCACTTTTTAAAAAGTCAGTCACTTCATCTATTGTAGACCTTGACATGTGATCACGCCATGTTTGTGTCCTATTTTCATGAAGTAACCAAGTTCTCCGGGCAGTATGAAAGACCAGCTTGTATTTTGAAGAGATGCCATCTTTACCGACAATTATTTCCACATGCTGTTCATCGGAACAGTTTTTATTTAAAAATGCTTTTTTTGGGGTCAAATACCCCACCCCCACATAAATGCCCGCCCCATTTACAGTTGAAGTAATTGAATAACTGACAACTGTTTACACTAAACTTTGACTTTGAGAGCAACTATCAAATGTTTACTTTCCGGCTTCCAAAGCTTTTGGGGTCATGGAAACAAACTCTTTGTTGAAAATTTTTCTTGTCAGCCTTTCCAGTAAAAGTCCCGAAGTAAATGAGGCTTTCGCTTCCTGCTCGTCAAAGTTTTTTGCGGTCAAAGTGTTTACTAAAAAGGTGATCGGGCCACTTTTTGTATAATGCCTAGTGTTATGCCGTTGCTGGCACTGACTTTTCATTTCCAGCATTTTTTAGTACCACTCCCAAATGCACGGTCCTCCCACTGCAACTCGCCAACCCCCGCCACGGTCTTACTTGCCACTTGCCTTTGAGCCACACAGGAAGTTTAAGTCGCGGCCTTCTCCTATTGGCTCGCCCTGCCACGTGCTGGCAGCCATAGTAGCTCCTTATATGGTGACGAGGGCTCTCATTGACTGGAGCCATGGTGTTTCTCAGAAAGCACAACTGAACACTATGTACTCCCCACTGCAACACACACACACACCCCTATTGTGAGCATATACAGATTGGGTGCCATGCTGACCACACATTGTAACCATGCGCTCAATACACAACTCGCTGCAGAATATTTTCAAAGTTTCAAGAGAAGACGCCTGAAACATGTGTAATGCTTCATCTTGAAGTCTGACACAATTCTGCCAGTGTGAAATTTTTGTATTTAATCAAGTTTTTTAGCATTCTTCACTGACACACTTTATGATGCATTCACGTGCACACAGAAAATGGTCAATAACAATATGTTCAAACGATAATGCCTAAAAATTCATTTTTGAATTTCCATATCTCTTGCTTGTGGTGCGTAAATAGAAAAACACAGGCATTAAAGATGTGCTTTTCTTTACTTAAAAACAAAAATGTGACAATTTGGTTGACATGATTCTTTGTTGTTTTTTTTTTCTTCAATAAATTGCATTAAAAATTGTGCAATAATACTGGATCCACATATATTCACTTGGAGATGTTTTTAGTTCACTTTTGTTTTTTCTTTAATCAAGTCACAGTTTGAGTCTCCTGATTTTGAGGATTTGCCGATACTTAGTTCCGATTCGATACCTCAGTAATATATTAAGGACAGAAAAAATACTGTATATCAATTTTTCTCTCCTTTGAATGTTTTTTTTAACTTTCTTTTTTTCTTTAACAAATATGTAAAACACATTTCTAAATGGCTAATGCAGCAGTGATTTAACTAAGTAGTTTAAAAGATTTTAACTTCCCCCATTTGCTGTGTTTACTTCCTCTGTTATCTGGCTAGGTTGCATATAGTATACATGCATGTTTTTTTTCTGTTGGCAATAACTGTATTCTTTTCCGGCTCTGAACATGAAAAAGAATAAATGAAATAAAACAAAATGTTCTTAAAACCCCAGTGTTCTATCCTGATTCTGATCATCTTAAAATTGGGCAGACGATTTAAAATATTGCGTTTTTGTTACTCGCCAACGCACCAATTAACGGCTGCTAGAAACCGGCAGTTACTTTCAACGTCCTGTAGTCTTTCCAATGATCACTACTTTTTGGTCGCGTTTGAACAACAATCAGAAAGCAGTAATCGAACGTATGCATTTGTTACTTTGCTCTATATTACATCTGGACATTCTTTATTAACAGCGGCGGTTGTTTTGTTAAATGTTGCATGAATAAAGCAGTTGATTAAAAAAATTGTAAAATATCGTGAAAATTATGTTCCTTTTAACATTTTATTAGGCGCACTGTTTTTTTTTTTCCACATGAAAACATAATTGGGAAAAAGATGTCAGGGTTGAGAGTTGTTCCTCGTGGTGCGAATATGTAAACCCAGACGTTTAACGGCTTGCTTTCTTCTCATCTTTGAGAAAACGTGCTTTGTTTGGTATCCCTTGACAAGCGGTTAGCAGTTATGTAACGTTCATTTGGCCAGAAGAGTCCAAAAGCAGGAGAGTGGTTGGGGGGACAAAAAGTTTTGACATGTTAATAAGTCATCTAGTCAGTACTATAGATGATATTATATTTAGTATTTTTAATTGAATGTGCTATCTGAATGCGTGTAAAAAATGTGGCAGAGATATTTTTACGCGAATCTGGTGTTTTGCTTTAGAGCACCCCGCGTTGGCCCCTTGGCGGGAGACTTGGTACGTTCTTGACTACACGTCATCCATTGTTTACAAATCAACTGAGCTTGTTGGGAGGTTGGCGGCGTGGCGAGAGCGAGGACGGCGGAGTGGCACGAGGAGCGGCTCCTCTCTCATTCATCCCCAACAACAACAACAAAACCACCGGCGCTCACGATGCCCTGTCGAAAGGAAAACTACATTTTCCTGGAGCAGTCCGTTACCGTCGACTCCAAAGAGGTGGACGCGCTGGTGACGCGGATCGGCGAGGCGCTGCAGCTCCACAACAATAGCGGCGGCCACCCGAAGAAGACAGCCTGCTTGCACGGACTCACCACCGGGGTGGGGAGCGTGGTCAACCCGGCGGGGGTCGTCATCGGCGGCGGAGGAGTTGTAGGAGGCACCGTCTCCACGGGGGCGCCGGCTGCGAAGCGGCAAGGTTGTTGCATGCGGCTGCGGACCCGCGGCAATAGCCGGGCGAGCCCTTACCACATCCCCGGCTCGAGCGACCAGGAGTGGGACCAAATCAAACCGTGGAACAAAAAGCGACTGCACGCCGACGAGGACGACCCGCACCGCCTGCTTCAGGAGCTCATCCTGTCGGGGAACCTGATCAAAGAGGCCGTGAGGCGGCTGCAGTTCTCAGCGGCGGACTGTGGCGACTACCCCAAGGCGGCGGACAACGTGTCCTGCTGACGAGGCTTCAAACACGGCTCCCACCTCCCTCCGCGGTCCTCACGTTGACTTTCAAGTTAAACTCTACAAAATTGGTAGCCGTTATTTACCCCCCCCCCCCCCCCCCCCCTCCATTCATATCCATGTTTTCTGTTCTATTTCCCGGAATCTTGATTCCGTTGCGGTTAGCTCGCCGCTTAGCCGCCCGGCTAATGAGCCGTGTTTATGTTTGAAAAATCTAGATTCAAATGAGCGGGTGGGGAGGGGTAATTGTCTTCAAAACGTTATATTCATCAATACCTTCCCCTTTTTCAACCCCAGTCAATTGGAATTTAACATCGGACATCTTTATTTGATTTTGATGGTAAAATGGACGCCATTTTCAAGACGACACGAAAAGCCCCCCCACACGTGTAAACACGTTTTTTGTTTTCTCCCATCTGATCCCTTAATCTGTTGTCGTATTTCAAGGCTGGAGTACAAACTGCAAGCTTTATTCACTCCCTACATACATGAACTTTATTGCGGAGGAGAGTTATGATGATTCAATGTTGTGTACGCGCGTGGCCATTTTGTTTACACTCTGGGAGAGGAGACAGGAAGCAAGTGTGTAGCCTTTTATTTCTCCCATTTGACTTCCGTCGGAGCAGCTAACGTTCACCACCAATAACCTCATCTAAGACACGAGATGTCATTTTTCTAAAGCAGTTTTTTTATATATATACACAACACTGCAGTAATGTGGCTAGCACGACTGCCTCGCAGTTTTGCGGTACTTGGTTCCAATCCCGGCTTCCGGTTTCCTCCCACATTCCAGATAACTTGTTAAATGGATTGAAAATTCTGAAATTGTCTGTAGGCTGTTCCTGTGCAAGTAGTACAGGATGTTCCCCCGTTCCGTGGTTCTTACGAGGAGTAGCTGAAGTTGATGTTTTTTTTCTACACCAAGCAATGTGACAACAAAAAGTCTCTTGTGGTTGGAAGCCTCTAGGTGTCCTCTGAAAGGGGATCCCGGTGGGCAAATATGCAGGATGTTGGGGGTGGGGGCATGTGAAAGCAAGGCTAATTCCCACAGGGCTTACTATTACTTGGGTCTGTTTGTTTGCTTGTAAAAAAGGGGGAAGTGTGTGGTCAACGGTCACATGATAAACACTTTTGTGGTGCTCTTCACCTTTTTGGAATTCTGATGAGGAGTTCTGCTGTTGTGTGTGTTTTTTTTTTTTTTTTTTTTTTGTGCTCCGTGTAAAGAAAAATGCACGCCTGCTTCGTAACGAAGTATCTTGATAATGTTCCTGAGTATTCAGGGCCTTTTTTTGCGTTGTCTTAATAAACACACTTTTTGTTTTTCCAAATGCCTTGTTGTCTTCTTGACATCCGGGAACGCCTTGTTGTGACTCAAATCTTGTTAAATGTGTGTCAGACAGACACTTTCTCCACGTGTGTGAGTGTGAACGTGTACAACGTGGTGTTGGTAGACACATGTTCATTATGAGCCTATAAATACTCTACTCCCGTCCTGTCCCTTCCCGTTTGGAGGAGCACAGTAGGCTGTGAAAAGTGAGGGGAGGAAAAACATGTTTTGCAGGTCCCTCCGTGTTGTTTACGGCAGCTCCCTCTGCCGCCTGGTCACCAAGGGTGTGAATGTGTCGTCATCTTTCCCAGCAGAAGAGGAAACTACCATAATAACCTTGGCAGCACGTAAACACCACCAAGAAATAGGCTTGGGTGAGCTGTTGACCTAAATTCAGAAGTCAAAAAAATATTTACAATAATATGTTCCATTCTCCTCCTACTACTCTAAAAATGACCGTTTGGATCACCCTTTGTGCAGTATTTGGGTCATTTTTGGTCATTTTCTTTTTATTTTAGAAGTATTTTAGCTAATGGATGACACTCTCCTGCTATTGACTAACCATGAGTCACCCATTTTTCTGAGTGTGTTCCTGTGATGTCCGCAAGCTGAGCTATGATTGGTTGAAATAGTTCAAACTGTTGTCCTCAAAAAAGCCGGCAATCAGACTCAGTCAGATTTTCCCCAGAGCTATCAAAGCTCTGGAAAACAGTAAACCGATTGAACACGTTAAAAATAACAATTGCGCTCTGAAACGGCACTTTATATTTTTGCATTATTTATTCTATTTAGTGTTTTATTTACTATGCACCAATGGGAGCAGCGCCGCCAATTTCATTGTATACAAGCTATACAATAAATGCATTCTATCCTATTCAATTCTATTCTTCTATAATCACAGTATGAAAAATGATGTCGGCTACTTTAACCAGAGTACTTCTTACACAAGTACATGTGCTTCCACTTATGCACGTAGCGTGAGTACTTTGTCATCCTTCTCAAGTAGAAATGTGCTTTTGCTAATCAGAAGGTACAAAAGGATGGCGGTATATGCTTGCAGACTTTTGATTAGGGCCTCAGGGAATTCAGTGCCCTTCCTGGGGAAATGGTGTTTCCTGGTCGCGTGGCGTCACCATGGTAATGAGACAAACTTTCTGTAGTTGCGCTCAACGTGCACTTGGAGACAGCATTTCACCGAAATTGGGTTGCAGAGCGTTCGAGGCGTGGCTCAGCGCGTTTGACTCCACCCACACTGGGTCGAAACAACTTGTATTTATTTTCTTTGTTGGTTAAACATTTCCCTTAGGGTCTATTTTTGTGACTTTTTTTTAATTTGAAAAACACTTAATTTAATATTAAACTTTACAAACTATCGAATGCCCCAAAACAAAATTTCAACTCATTCATCAAGCAGTACATTTTCTGCTGGGGAAATGTGGTACTGCACAGCCATCCCCGTCAAATCTACATGACATCTTTGACCTAAACTTTGAACCCAATTTTCCACATACTCAGTGCCAATATGAACCCCTCCCTTTTTAGGGCCCCTGAACATGCTAGACATGCTTCAGGGGAATCAATTCTTAGCAACAATTCATAGAACATTAATCATTATTTGAAACAAACATTGTTTCCAAAGTCTGAAGGAAGAGCAGCATGGCATTTCGCAATTTTAATTTCATCGCAGAAGTGCATGCAGGCGTGACCAGCCACTCAAGTATCGATTCCAAGACATTGATTGAAAACAAATTTGATATCAACATCGATATCGCACTGTCGATATTTGGACCGATCCACCGCACTATCGACATTTGGACCGATCCACCACTGTTGTAATAAGTGAAAGCGTCTCCAGCAGCGGAGCTCAAGAGCAGGCACGCTCTGTGGCCGCTCAGCTCTCGCTCACCTCCGGCGTTCTCTCTCGCTTGCCTCGCTTCTCTTCCCGCAAGCTACCCATGGCGGCCAAAAACCGCAAGCAGGCAAAGAGCGACAAAAGCGACAAGAGTCCCCCACTCGCTTCTCCTAGCGGCAAAAGCGGCGCCAAGCGAGCCGCCGCTTCTGGCAGGGATGCCAAAGCCGCGAACGGGCTACCGGGCATCCGGCACAAGCTGGGGCTAACCACCTCCGTAGCAGCCGGGCTGGGATTCACGCTTCTTCTCGGTAAGCTCCCCAGACACGCTAACGTCGCTAGCTTCGACTTGGACATCCAAAAGTGTGTCAAGTGTGCGGCTAACAAACTTGTTATCTCCATCGTACATCAACATCCGGGCTAGCGTTAGCTCACCTGTCTGTGTTAGCTTCGGAGCGTTAGCCACCACTCAGTGCTAATTTATTGACAATTAAGAAGGGCTTTTATTTGTTGGAGTCATTATTGTTTTTCATGTGATCTTCGGCGTTTAAATGACATTTTTTTTCTGTCCACAGCTGCTCTGAGTGGATATCTTCACTGGTGAGTTGAATAAGAAAATGTGAAAATTTGCGTGTGATTATTTTAAATGCTTTTTCATTGCAATTTTTTTTTTGTTAATTGAATACTCTAATCTAAGGCTATATTTATTAATTGAATAGTCCTTTAAAGGTTTACTCATTATTTACAGAATAAATATATTTTTGACGTAATATTATTGAGCCATTTTAATCAGTAAAATGTTAATATTGTCTACGGTTAATGTAATAACTTCATTTTTTGTTTATATTCAATAATATCTATATAACAAATTTTGCCACTTGCTGTTGACTTAAAATAACATTTTCTCACATCTCCGAAAACAACTCATTGTTCACAAGTTTGGCTTGTGACTTTCGAAAACTGAGCTGTGATTGACTGTTACCTGATTAAGTACTGTACATGATATTATTTTCTGCAGACAGCAAGTGGCAGAATGCGATTCTAAAGGTGTTGATTGTTCATTATAAATAAAAACGGATAAAATTATATTGAATCAATCGTAGTTTTTTGTTTTTTGTCTGTGTGGGCTAAATAAATACTCTATCCCTTTTAAAAGATGTGCTGGTAAAATGTGAAAAGACTTTAAATCCTATTTAGAGATGTGTCAGACAACCTCCAAGGCTGGTTCCTCAAAAAATATCTTCAAGATGCAGACTATACATTTTCAACTCGATAATTCACTTTTTGGAGTTCAACGTATATACATTGCCTAGCTATTTTTTTTTTTTGCCTTCATGCACTCTTAGAGAATTCTTCTGGGATCATCTTCATCTCCTTGATTCCTGAATTAGATTGTTGAATTGGTGCTGCATTTTTTCCGCCAATCATTTTTAAAATTTTAGAGAAGCTTCTACTTTCATAACAGCAATTTAAAACAGTAATCCATGCCTTTTTTGAATCTCAACGAAAATATTTGAATGCACTGTATTTTTTAATGAGACTTTGTTTTTGCTATTCTCCACTTGCAGGTATCATCTCACTCGGCTCTTTGAGAATGACCGACACTTCTCGCATTTGTCCAACCTTGAGAAGGAAATGGCTTTCCGGACAGAAATGGTGAAAACTAGCTTTCTAGATTTTCAGATATAGCTATTATTGCAATTGAGCTCTACATCATACTGAAGACAATATGACATTTTATAAGTCTTTTAGGTGTGTGGGTAAAAAGCAAGCAAGACAATAAAAATATTTTTACTTGTGGAGGTAGCAATTTATAGTACAGTTCTTAAATTGGTTGACACTTCAAGAAAAACTGTCACTAAACCAGATTACACAAGACATTAGTCACTTTTGCTTAAAATAGTCATTTCTTCATTTCCAAAAAGTGCGCTGTTGCAAAGCTGCAGTGCTTCTTCTTTCCTCATACTGGTTTTGTGAGCACACCTTAGTTGGATATGAGCTCTTTTAATTGATGGACTTGTCTATCTTGTTTGTGCTTCGCAGGGCTTGTACTACTCATACTACAAGATCATCATTGAGGCGCCTTCCTTCCTAGAGGGCCTGCACATGGTCATGAATGACCGACTGACCGAGTACCCATTAGTGATAAATACTCTCAAGAGGTTTAATCTTTACCCTGAGGTACATTCTTTTGGGGGGGGGCTTAGAAGTCAAAATCTGAAGCTGTCATTATTTTATAACTGTCAATTTTTGGACTTGTGTATGAGCATAAATGCTATTCAGCTTTTTGAGCAAAAGCAAACACAAATAAGGCATTTTATTTGTTTTTCCATTGGCGGATTGATCGGTCATCATTTTTTTTCTCCCCCCGGTCTAATATCAGAATTGGTCTTAAAAAATCCATACCGAACCTTTTAAGGTAATCTTTTATTGTCTTCTGTATTCTTGACTGTTTCTCCTGTTCTGCATAGTCTGATGGCTTTGTTATCCTTCAAAACTCAGTTTAATATCAACATTTCTTTCTCTTTCATATTTTCATATTTATTTTAATTTATAGTTGTCGTTCAGAATGCTCAATGAAAAGATGACATTTTTGATCAACTGCTTTATTCTATTTTTTAGTTACTATCAGAAATTGTAGTCATCTATTAGTTTGAAAAGTAAATACAAAATGACGACAAAATACAGTTAAATCTTTTTTTTTTTTTTTGCCAAGGAAACTGATGTAATATTCAAGGCACAAGCCTTCTTTCCCCTTTATATAGCCAACACTCAAAAAAATTTGAATTGAATTATAATTATTATAATTATATTGAATTATAATAATATTTGTTGACAAAGACAAATGTAACCTTTTTTTTTCTGACTGTGTGTGCTTCCTAGGTGGTTGTGGCCAGCTGGTACCGGGTATACATGGCTGTCATGGGCTACTTTGGTGTTCCCACCAAAATGTGCTGGTCCATCAACAGAGGAGAAGGCCTGGCGCCCGTGGACAGCTGTGAAGGTACTGGCGGTTGCCATGGAGACCCTGTGCCCTCTGCAAATGCATGACCATTGACCGCACACAGCAAGTTTGTCCTCTGTTGTTAGCGGGTAGGAGAAGAAAAGGAGAATTGAAATCCTCCAAAATCAAAACGACACACAGTTTGTTGAGCGTATTTGCTTAAAGTTTAGGTAAATGTGATGCAAGAGAGTTATATTTGTCCTAGATGAGACTGGCTAAGTTTCAAGGACAAATAATGTCAGTTCTTGTTTTGATAATTTAAAAAAAAAACAAAAAACAAACCTAAATTAGGTCAAGTTAATCATTTGTAGAGAACACACTGAAAATGTTTGAACTCATAGAACTGCTTGGAAATTCAAAATCTGTTTTTTATTTGAGAAAAAAACAATCTCTCAATTTCTAAATCTACTAAGACTCAAATGCTACGACTACAAACATTACAATATTTGTAAAATAATAATTAATATTTCAATGATGCTTTTATTGTACAATTATGACAAAATGTATTTAAATATTATTGAAGAATGAAACCAGATTTTGTGAATTAGATGTCAGTTGACTTAAAAACCTAACTTTACTTTGGCTTCGTTGAAACTGCTGAGGCTCTCCATTTTATTACAATCTCTTTGAATTAATATTTTTAAGCTTGTTTTTCTTGTGAGCAATTGTTTTATTCTCGTGCCTGATGAAGCCTTACTTAGATGACCAAATCTGCTTTATTTCTTGACTTATTATCAACTACTTCCAAACCAATTAATAAAGATGACTAGAAAAAAGTACTTCATCCAGTATAGTCACCTGACAAAATGGGTGCTATCTAAAAGTCTTTGACACTTTTGTATCAGTCCTATACAATTACATGATATGTCATACTTTGCACATTTAGCAATAACATAACCCGAATGGTTGAAAATAATATCTACCTTTTTCTTGCTGGCTATGACTGCACTGAAAAACATTTTTTTAACTGCATTTGTTTTCACAAATTCTCTCTTGTTGCACCTAAATAATAGTTGTCCTTGTAAATACTTGTTGTAAATGCGTGTGCATGTGTGTGTGCATTAGGCTTGGGCGACCCGGCTTACTTCTACGTAGCATGCGTGTTCCTGCTAAACGGGGTGATGATGAGCCTGTTTTTCCTGTACGGCGCCTACCTCAGGTAATTATTCCCGCTTGGCGGGTTGGTGAAAAATTGATCCGGACCGACTTATTTGGTCTACAAAGATTGCTGTTCTAGTGTTGTCACGAATAAGAATTCCTATTTTGTTTCCATAACTGCAAAAAGTATGTCTGTACCAATACTATAACGATACCACAAAAAACCCAAACCAAGATTTTAATGAAAAATGTGTTCCTTCTTGCCGAAGTAAAACATTGACACAGCAGTTTTACTATTAATCATTTAAATGCTATTAAAGTTTTTTTGTAACAAAATCGAAATGGTTCTTCTGCAGCTGAGATTTGAAACCAATTAAGAAGAGCAGTCGACCAGTTTCTTCGCTTATTACTGTTTGGGAATTTTCTGTTTTCTAGCCTTAGTCGCTTTATAATGCACGAAACTTAGCACACAGGCTTTTTCGAGCGTGCAAGCATAATGCTTCCAAATTCCACACTGTACTTCTTTCGTTGCCATCTCTCTGCTGTGTGGTTTTCTCTCAGTCCTGCACAAATGACAAAAAGTAATAGATGAGCTATTTATGCATGTTTCAGTAAACGAGGCCCTTTGTGTTTTATTTTCAGTGGCAGTCGACTGGGTGGCGTTGTGACAACTGTGTGTTTCTTCTTCAACCATGGAGAAGTGTGTGCCGGCCGTTGAAATGTAAATAGGGTTAATAACCAGTTAATCTTTCATTTTTTTTTCCATGGGTGTTTCAGAGCACACGTGTGATGTGGACTCCTCCTCTGAGGGAAAGCTTTGCCTACCCCTTCCTGGTTTTGCAGATGCTGCTACTCACATTCATCTTGAGGTACACATGTTCGTAAACACCCTCAAATAGTTAAATCTTTGCTCAGCTTTGTTCAGGGTTTGCCTTTGTGAATTTGCGATGTTCTCTGTAATTCTTTCACTGGTGAAACCCTTAGAGACTCTGTTGTGACTAAGGGCTATATAAATAAATTTGACATGGCTTTGCTTGGTCATTCACTACCAATGATGGCTATAGATGTCAAAGATCCATTTTTACTGAGCCTGCATTGGAAAAGTAACTCATTCATGCCAAAGACAACCATATAAGTCAAAAATCCATTTTAACTGGATTGAAAGTAAATCAGTAAATGTAGTTCCTTTATATCACATTCAATAGTGTAGTTAATGCAGTGTCCAGTGGGTGTTTGTTTAACTTTGTTTTCCCCTCGCTGTCTTTTGTTACCCCCTACCACCAGGAGCCGGAACCCAAGCAGGATGGCACTAGTCGCTCTGGGAATCTCCACGCTGTGCTTCATGCTGCCGTGGCAGTTTGCCCAGTTTGTGCTGCTCACTCAGGTAACTAACTTGGCAGACACAAAGTCTAAAGCAATAGTGTCAAACGTACGGCCTGTGGTCTTATCACTTTTTTTATTGGAAGAAAAAAGAATTCGGACCAGGCTAGTGTGCAGAGCAATAATCTACATATAATCAACATTAATTGTTTTTAAGATTTATAGCATAATTTTACCTGTCCGGCCCGATTGAGGACAGATTTTTCTGTTGTGCTAAAAATGAGTTTGACACCCCTGGTTTAAAGGAACAAATGGATGTTTCTACTAAGGGTTTTTTATGCTTTTATTTTCCAGGTGGCTTCGCTGTTTGCATCCTACATCCTGGGTTACCTCAGTGCGGCCAAAATGCAGCTGTTATTGGTCACTCACATGGTATTGTCGATTTTCATTCTCCATCACAGTATTCCGCTCATATATTGCGGTGAATTCAGCATTTATGGGTTTGAGCAGTGTATGTTCTAGTCCAAAGACAAAGTTTTGCCGCAACATGGGGGTTTGAGATTTTACAACAGTTGCAGCATAATCACCGTCCCTTCCTCAACCCGATCGTCGAGCCCCTTCATGACACTTTTTTTTTTTTTTTTTTTTTTTTTGCATGCTGCATGAAATGGAATCCACACCTTGTGGCATATTCTGCTCTTCCTTTTTTAAATTCACCATTGGCAGACAAACCTTCTTTTTCCTTTTCTGTATTTATTTGCGGTTGGCATACAAACCAGAAACTCTCTCATCTGCACAAAGACGTAAACGGACATTCAAAACGCGATTTAAATTACGTTTGCAACGTTTTCCTCCTTGGCCTTTCCGTAGTGAAAAGACACATGCTGATTTCCATGTGAACGACGCTTCCCATGTAATTACTAGACCAACGAATACACGGAAAAAAAATTGAGATAGAACACATTTACTTGCATGTAAGTGACATTTATAGTGGCTTTCCAAAACGAATAACTCACTAAATTCCACACACTGAACCTTTTAATAGGTTTAAATGTATTCAAAGCTTCTGGGAGGTGCACATCTATTTTATTTATTTATAAATGACATTTTTGCTTTAATTCCTTAATTTAATAGGATTCGCCCTGCTACTTTATTGAAGTGATGTTTTTAGATGACTTTTAATCCTCAGACTCACACTGTGTGCCAAGTAGTTGATAATGTGCAGGCTTTTTGGGCAAAATCGCTGAAGGGATTGTGCTCACTGGCGCCTCCTCTCTTTTGTTTATTCAAACTGCAAGGTCGCGTTGGCCTTCTGCTTCGTGCTTATGTTCGGCAATGCCATGCTGCTCACGTCCTTTTACGCCTCCTCCCTGGTCTCTATTTGGGTGAGTTGAGTCAGGATGATTTTCAGTGTGTTTAAGTTGGTTAGCCTTTTCTTGTAAGTCCTAATTCTTTTCATTCCCAGGCTATCATTGCATTGAGGAATCTCTTCACTCGGATCTTCAGAACTGGACTTGTCTTCTGGGTAGGTGATTGATTTACTTCTGCTTTTTACAGTATACTCTACTGTCTTTTTCCTTTGTTTGAACTTCCATCTGTTTTCCTCAGGCCATGCAGGCTTTTATGTGGGTGGGTTCTACTGTTTTGCTCAAACTCCTGCTGTCCAACATCCTCGGGGCTTCAGATGATGTGAGTTACGATCCCTTTAAAAGTTACTGTCTTTTTAAGAGTGCCACTTTTAATAGTTACTATATTGTATTTATTTGTGCATTTTCAAAACAACACTATACACTTTTCTTCCCCAGGCTCACATCAGCGGTCTGATCAAGTCCAAGTTTACCAACTACAAGGACTTCCACACACTTATGTACACATGTGCTGCAGAGTTTGACTTCATGGAATGGGAGGTGGGACTGAATTTGTGTGCTTAGCGCGTGTGACTTTTGAAACATATTTTTCTTTCTCACTAGACGCCTTTACGCTACCTCAAAACGCTGCTGCTGCCCATCAACTTGTTGCTGGTGGCTTTAATTGCAAAAACGGTGAATAGATTGTTTTTGATGTGATTTGTAATTGCCCGTCTGTACATAAAATGGACAAACTGAGCTCCCCCCTCTTTTAGATCATGCAGGATGTCATTCGCTACCTGAGGCATGGAAGCAAAGCGGTTGATCAACAGAAGAATCATCATAATAACAAGGAAGTTATGAGGTCAGATGATGTCACATTGCACTAAGCTTCTTCAGTTTGATTTTTTTGTTTGATTTCTGATTAGCTTCTTTGTCGTTAATTTTCTTTCATTTTTGTTGGGTTTTTTTTTTTGCCTTTGTCTTTTGTTATGAGTTTCTTTTCACTTACCGTTGTTTTTAAGATTTGAACTACATTTCCACCGTAGCACTCATTATCCACTAAAATCACACAATACTGTACACACAAAGCAAAATTCTGTACACATACAAAAATACCCGAAATGTATTCCAATTTAACACATTGTAGACATACTGTAATACAGATGGCACACTCTTATATTTGCATAATTTAGATGTTCTTCTCTCTTAAAGGTGTGACACCGTCACTAAAGGAGAGGTAAGCAACATTCATCCATGTTCCTTTACATATTGCTGACATCAGGCCTAAAGCTCTTAAATCATATTTTGGTGAATTTCCTATTTAACAAAACGATTCTATTGGTTATTCCACACATCAGTGCTATTTTTGCTAATTTATGACTAATAAGAGAACAATGTCTTGCAACCTTTGACAATGCATTGTTAAATTTGGAACGAACTTTCTTCTGAAATGTCATAATTTTGGAGAAAGGAGGGTACTGCTTTTATTCTGTACAGTGCAGTATTGACTTGCAAGTGCACCAATTTTCGAGACTTTTCGACTGCTAGCAAGACTTGCAAAGCATACAAAAAGATGTCAAGTGTGCTTGCTTCAAGCGGTTTATTTTTCCTCCCAGTCGAAGCTAGTTGGTTTCATATATTTTTTTTCTCTCCACTGATTTATAGATGGCGTATCACAGTCTGCAGCTGCTGGCCTTCAGCTTGCTTGCTGCCCTCATCATGCGCCTGAAGCTCTTCCTCACGCCGCACATGTGCATCGTGGCCTCGCTGATCTGCTCCAGACAGGTGGTTCTCCAATGGAACCACTGCTATGGATGCACTCTAACGTCACTGAGTCTCATTCTCTCTTCCGGGTTCTCAGTTGCTGGGCTGGATCAGGGATAAGGCTAAACATCGGGCCGCCGTGTTCCTGGTGCTTGCACTCATGGCGGTGAAGGGGGTGGCCAACCTGCAGACCCAGTGGGGCATCATTGGGGAGTTCAGCAACTTGCCTCAGGAAGAGCTACTGGAATGGATACAGGAAAACACCCCCACTGGTGAGGGATATATCCGCTATACTGACACCAGTACTATTGTGGAAATTTCTGTTTCTGTCTGCCTGGGATGACGAAATGAAACATTGGATATAGAGAAGTTGTAGAAATGCATCTTGCAATTTTCATGTTTTTTTAGAGCATCAAAGCATTGTTTTTCTTTTGTGTATGTCTTGTGATGCAGATGCAGTATTTGCAGGCGCAATGCCTACAATGGCCAGCGTGAAACTGTCCACTGGTCGGCCCATCGTTAACCATCCCCACTATGAAGACGCTGGTCTGAGGTCAGTGGGTGTCACGTGACCAGTAGTCTTCGTGTGACTGGACTGTGATGCTTTCATGACGACAAAAAAAATGTGTGTGTGTTCTGCAGAGAGAGAACCAAACTGGTGTACTCCATGTATAGCCGCATGTCTGCGGAGACTGTCTTGAGCAACTTGAACAAGCTTGGAGTCGATTTTTTTGTTCTGGAAGATTCATGGTGCACCAGGAGAACCAAGTATGATACACCACTTCAAATTAGGCCCTGGTTTCCACTTACGATTCCCAATAAAAATCTATTCTTTACGTTCCACAAGGCCCGGCTGCAGCATGCCTGAGATCTGGGATGTGGAGGACCCCGAGAATGTGGGTAAAATTCCTTTGTGTATTCACATGTCCAGGAACTCAAGGCCACACTTCACCACCGTCTTTGCCAATCACATCTACAAAGTCCTCAAAGTGCCCAAACATGCCAGATAACAGAAATCAACATCTTCTGCCTTTCGAACTTCCCCCAGAATCATCAAATCTCTTTTGGTTATTAATGCAGTGACGGAAGGAAATTTTGTTACAGCACTTCTGTTACATTTTCTTGAAGGAAGCTGTGGACTCTTCTTTGGTTTAGTAGCCTTTTTTTTTGTACAAAGTTCAAAGAAAAGATGTGGTAATTATTGACCTGACACTTTTATACAGAACTCTGCAAAAGTTGGGTATTGTTGATACTTTTGTGAATGAAAGCTGTAACCGAATTTAATCATCTTTATGTTTCACACAGAACCCAACAAAGTGGGATGTTTGCTGCATTTGTGTACACTTTTACATGGTGGCTCAGCTTTTTGCAATCAGAAAATGGATGGGTGGATTATAATCAAGAGTTGGTAGGCTCTTTCACAAACATATCTGGCATAATTAGCACTTATTTGTTCCAAAACAATATTTTTATTTTTCCTTTGGTAGAACCAAGGAAAGTGGGCTATTGCCTGCAATTAAGTGCATTGGAAGTCTATAGTATTAAGTCAACATTTTTTTAATGCAGGACCTAGCAAAGCAGAAGGACATTGTTGTGTCACACAATCTGATATATAGTATTTTGGTTAAGATGTTTCACACAAAGACTCAGCAAAACAAGAGCATAATTTTCCCCAATCTTTTATACAAAACCCAGCTAAGTGGGAACTAGAACAGTGTTGTAGCAGTGTTTATTGGCTTGTTTTTCCATACAGAACCCAGTGATATGGGGCATTATTGGTGTTCACATACCAGGACAGTATTTCGCCAGGGTGTAAATTGTGAACAATTTCCATTTAAATCCAAAGAACATTGACTCAGGAGGTGTTTTCTCAAAGATATCTGGCAACCTTCCTTTTTCATACAAAACCAGGCAAAGCAAATCAACAAAACTCAGTTGTCCTTATATCAAATTTTCTGTGTCTTTCACACATTACCCAGTGAACAGAGACATTTTCACCCATGAATTCAGTTTCCTCAGATACTACCTCCAAATCTGTGCGAAAGGGGTGACTAGGCCAATGCAATATTCCCACAAAGACGTTTTGTACAGTGTTGTAGTCGTAATCGATTACTTTTTTTAATACATAATTTATTTGCATGTTCTTTTTACTGTTACAAAGAAATTGTTTTACAGAGGTATATTATATATAATACAGTACATGCTGTTTCCTTTTTAGCAAGTTATTGTTTAGAAAAGTGTATCTTGTTCAATTTAGTTGTCATGTGTTTGTAAAAAGTGGCACAGTTCCGCTATTGAATTTTAGCCTTTTACACTGCCAAACTAACTGTAGCCGTTAATCCTATTACTTGCAGCGCAGTTGAGTGAAAAGAGTGAATGGATGAAAAATATGGTTAAAAGGAGGTTAGCTTTTTCGCATTGCAGCAACGAACAAAATGGGAAGCCTCAATGTGCCAAAGGGAGTGCTTGAACAACAAAAACTACAGAGACTTTTTCTATACATGTTTTCAATCATTTAGAATGTGTTTAGGGTTATTCTCGCTGTGTTGCACTTTTTTTTTATAGTTGCTTTGTACTGAAATAAATGGTACAATTGATGTCTTTGGCTTGAATTAATCATTTTAATTTGCGTTAGCTCTCCTTGGGCGTTGATTTTTTTTTTTTTTTTTTTTCCGAAATGACACACACTGTCCAAGGCCATATGAAGTTTGTCCAACTGGATTTCCTGTACAATTTTCTTCACTGTACCAGAGTCCAGATCAGTAACACTTTCGATATCTGGGGAGACGTCAAACTCGTGTTTCATCTTAGATCATGGAAATCCATCTGGTAAGTATGGAAATTGTACAGTATGAGTCTGTCATAATGGGCGATACATGACTTGTTGGAACGATTGACATTTATGATAATTGTTTTCGTGGTCCTGAGATTACATACAGTAGCTAGTTGCGACTGTTATTTGTCCAAAGTACGTTGCCGTACAACTTTCGCGTTACACTTTGAGCTCATAAACCAGTGTTTCCATGTTTTTTTCTCTTTTATTTTTTTTTTTTTTTGGGGGGGGGGGTGGTAACCAATAAAACAGAAGCGTCCTTCAAAATGTTGTGATTAAGAACCTTAAAAAAAAAAAAAAAAACATCCAAAAAAATAGCGAAAGTGCCGCTAGGTAAGCTTGCGGTTTGTGTATGTGAACTCGTGGTACAACTTCCGCATTGTGTTCTTTCCGACTCGTTTGTGATCCTACACGGTGACTGTAAATGAAGCCGGAGCACCAGGACGTGATCCTACGGGCGTGTGGCGCCGCCTCGCTGCGTGTCGGCGCCAAGATTCAGACGCTTTGGAGCGGTTACGGCGAGATCGTCCGCCTGCACCTGGAGGGCTGCGAGCGGCCATCGGTGGTCGTGAAGCACATAAAGTTCCCCAACAATGGAGCCGAGCAAGCCGCCAAGGACCCCGCCGCGCATCGCTCCCACATGAGGAAAGTGAGGTCCTACGAGGTGGAGACCCACTGGTACCAGAACTATGCCACCAATTCCAAGTGTAGAATACCTGCGTGTCTTGCCGCTTGTTCCCACGGAGACGAGATGCTCATCGTGCTGGAGGACTTGGATGTGGCTGGTTATAACCAAAGAAGGTAGTATTTCACTTAAAGAAGCCATTTTATGCATTTTTTTCTGTTTAACAGGGGTACGGGTCTGCAAAACACCATAAAATGTCCAACTTTTTGCCTAGCCACTTAAACAGATGTTGGAGAGGTTGTGAAAGTCAGGACACCATTAAGTGTCTGGTGCATCATTGAAACACCCTAGCTCTGCCCCCAAAAGTCATGTTACAAAAAGCCTGCTTAGTGTTGACCTAGTAAAGTATTATTTTTGCACAAATATGCTCTAAACCTGTTTGGTTGTTTTCACAGGAGCAGCGTAACAGATTGTGAAATGAAGGCGTGCCTCAGCTGGCTTGCCCACTTCCACGCTCACTTCCTCGGTGTAGCCCCGCACGGCTTATGGCCAGTGGGTACCTACTGGCACCTGGAGACACGCCCGGATGAGCTGGAGACCATGGCTGATGCCAGGCTGAAGGCGGCAGCCGGTGCCATTGATGCAGCACTTACAGGCTGCCAATTCCTTACCATTGTGCATGGTGATGCCAAGCTGGCCAACTTCTGTTTCTCCTCCGATGGACGTGACGTGGCAGCCGTGGATTTTCAGTATGTGGGGGGTGGCTGTGGGATGAAAGATTTAGCGTACTTTCTAGGCAGCTGCCTTGAAGAAAGGGAGTGTGACAAGAAGGTGCCGGGGATGCTGGATCACTACTTCTCTGAGTTAAAGAATGCGGTGAGCACCCAGGTGGACTTTGCGGCGCTGGAGAAAGAGTGGCGCGAGATGTTCCCCTTTGCGTGGACCGATTTCCGCCGCTTCCTTCTGGGGTGGATGCCAGGTCATTGGAAGATCGATCGCTACAACAAGAAGCTGTCTGACGCGGTTCTGAGCAAGCTCAATTTTTGAATGTAAAAAAAAAAAAAACATCATCTTGATTTTACTTTTTTTTTTTAATTTTAGATATGCTACTCATAAAAAAATCTGATTTGAGTCCAGTTTCACAAAAGCCCATTTCAAGACTTCTGTCCATTTAAATATTGGAAAAAAAAAAACATGAGATTAATTGTCTTTGTATATATTTTGCATCTTTACAAAAGATTATGCAAATGTTTGGCTTGCACTTTCATTTAAAAAAAAATACAATACAATTTACACACAGTTCATTTTTTCAAAAATGTCCTTAAATCAACCTTTCATAGTTTTTAAGTGACAGTTGTCTAGATTGTTTATTTTCATGCGCTAACTCCATACAATTCCGTTTAGGCCTTAAAAACAAAACAAAAAGCTACGTAATCAGCTTTAGTTTTCCTAAATGTCGCGCAGATTTTACGTCAGTTGAGCGCAGACTTTTGACGTCGCATTAACTTCCGCAACAACGTCACAATAACAACAAGGTCTGAGTAAACCGAAAACAAGACGGCGACACTTCTCCATCGAGGCATTTAAACAGGTACACACGGCGAGGCCGTCACTACGTTGAAGTCGTTTTTTTCTTTTCAATCACTTGATCATAAGTCGCAAGTCTCACTGTTTGTAAATCGTGGCGGGAGTTGAGCTATTTTGCTAGCCATCGAGCTAACGCTGGTCAAAATGTTTAAATACTACTGTACGGTTTGTGTTTTATAATGTTTACACTGGGTCGCTGCTATCCAGTTAGACACTTAAAATAATTGGACAACAACTGAATCTGTTCGCGGTTTGTTTTATGGACACCATTGCAACAACTCTATGTGATGTCACAATATCTATATATATGTCCAGCTAGCAAACATTAGCTTATTTGCAAAAACCGTTGAGATCAGGATCTCTTTGATAAGGTGAGTGTATGAAGTAAATTAGCGTTTGAAAACTTCAAAGTATTTTTTAGCACATGTAAGTTTTTGGTGGTCTCAAGAAGCAAGTTTCAGCATGAATTTACATTTGATTTCACATGCGAGAACACATCATTTAAAGACACCTAAGAAAACATCAAATCATCAAATCATTCTAATGTTTGTTGAATACATTTGAACGGTTCTTTCTCTTGTCCCCAGAATAAAGCAGCACCCAGGAGTTAGTCAAAAGCCTTTAATCACGACAGTCTCTTCACAAGAATCATAGAAAACATCAAATTAATGACATCACCTGATCAAAGCCCAAGAAAAGCAAAAACAAACAAAACCCCATTTGGGAGAAAAGGAAACCTCGAGAAGGGACACCAGCTGGGAGGAGACCCCCTTCCAGGCTCAGCAGGATGATGTAGAGGAGCAAGCATTCTCAAGTGAGGCGTTGAAGGGAGCTCCCTCAAGTGGTCGCCGAATTCCCCTCCTGACGTTTGCTGACACTACGACGATGAGTCATGGAGTCAGGGGCGGAAGACACCTCGGTCACCCTGGTCATCAAGGTCTCAGACCAGAATCATGAGGACCGCACCATCAACTGCTTCCTGAGCTGGACGGTGGAGAAGCTCAAAAGTCACATCGCCACATTATGCCCCAGTAAGCCTGTGAGTCAAGCGAGGACAACTCTGTCATGACTCTTATGGAACAAATGTTTAGTATAAGGATATTTCATTATGATAGTGGAATTCTGAAAGGTAAAAAATAGAACTTTACCCAAACAGCACTGGTCCACAAATGCTTGTTTTCAGGATTAAAAGGTATACTACTGTGCAGTATGTGAAGTACTACCCAAAACATTAATCAATGCAAAGTGGCAGAACTCTACCGATTTCCAAGGTCCTCTAACTGGAATGTTATATGAACATTCTTAAATGTTATGTTAGAAATGTCCTCAATGTGTACCGCAGTGCTCCAGAGATCAGCTGCTGGTGTACTCAGGGAAGCTCCTGCATGACCATCTCCAGCTTCGAGACGTGCTGCAACAGGTATGCAATCTCCATAGTAGAAGAATCAGGGTTTTCGATTAAATCTCGTTTTTCTCAAATTTTAAATCTACCTCTTCTTATATAAACTGTCATAATTCATATATGTAAAATTTACACCTGGCAAACCTTTATATAAGATCATTAAATGTATGCATATTCTAATTATTTCTAATGCTATATATTATACTCTTAAAAACATTTTGAACTCAGCCAATCACATCTTTTTAATAGTTTTTCCATAAATTGACACTTTGAACAGATAAGCACATTGCCCCCTGGTGGCTACCCTGTTACCTAGAAAACAAACTGCGTAGAAACTATGCTGCACTAGACTATAAGCCGCAAGACTCAAATTATGGGGAAAAAGTTGTGGTTTATAGTCCAAATTTTATGGTATATCTCCATCAATGACACCCTCTTCCATTTGAAACATGTATTTCGAGAGTTTTATTGTTATATGCATAGTAATACCACACTGACATTCTTAGTCTGTTCACTTCCCTGAGCAATTCACAATCAAGCAAACAATAAGGTAGGCAATAAAACAACAAAAATACTGGATAGTGATGTAAATTTCAGAGTTTTTAACTAATCATTTTATTTCATTCTTACTGACATTTCTTTATTTGTTGCTGCGCGGTATACTATTGTGTTCTGCAAGTGACTTTGGAGGAAATGTTCTACGCTGTGTGTGTATCTATATATGGCACATTTGACAAAGCTTTTGAATCTTGAATCATTCACTGCTGTTGAAAGCCATAGAGAATGAGTAAAGAAAAAGGAATGTAAGAATAAATCAGCCCTAACATGACCCCAAACATTTGCCCATGTCTTCTGTGCGGACCAGCAGCATGACAAGTATCCCATCTTGCATCTGGTGTGCAACTGTCACACCCCGTCGGACTCACCTGCACCCCGGAGCACCTCTGAAACCGCACAGTCTGCACTTAGTTACATCACTAGAGCTCCTGGTGAGCTCAGACGTCGAGGTGGCACCATCAACAAGAACCCTCAGAGCCCCGCCGTTGTCCGGCAAACGTAAAGAACACCTTGTTTATTCTCCTTTGAAATGGCAAGTCTGATTCTTGATCATATCCATCAACAGGCCTCATGGTGGAGGGTGGTTACCTTTGCAAAGTGGACAGATGTTGACGCCCATGCAGATGTTTTGGTGGCAGCAGATGTATGTGCGCCACTACTACATGCAGTAGTGAGTATGATTTTCCTCTCTGGGATGATGTTATCCAACTCCTTACACGTTTCCTGCAGATCCTTAAAAAAAGTCGATTCGGAACGCTAGACATACTAAATTGTCCTTCGGTGTGATTGGGTGAGTGAATGGTTTTTCGTCCCTGTGTGCCCTGCAATTGGGTGGCAACCAGTTCAGGGTGTGTCTCGCCTACTGCCCGAAGCCAGCTGGGATAGGCACCAGGAAGCTTGTGACCCTTGTGAGGATATAGAAAATGAATGGATGGAATATAAAGACACACCTACATGTTTCATGTTTACCATGTAACGCTAGATTTATGATTACTCCCATTGAAGAACTGCTGGAACCCCAGTCTAACATTTAAACAGACGTTCACTATTTTTTTGTAAATTTCAAAAAATCAGTCTCCTTGTCTTTGACTTTTGCAGCCAAGCGGCAGTGGTAGCTTACCAACCTCCCAGCTTTCCGTCGGTCACCTCACAGCCGCCGCCGCCTCAGCCCAATGAAGCCGCGCGGCCCCCTCTGGCACCCGTTCCGGCCGCGGACCCCTTGCCGGAGAACCTGGCGCTGCGTCCCGCACCCAATGCCAACATCCAGATGAATGTACAGGGTGGCGACGGTGCCGACGATGGCCTTAACGAGTTTGAGCTCAACCGCGATTGGCTGGACTGGTTGTACGTGTTTTTCCGCATCTGCGTCATGGTCAGCTTCCTCTACTACAACTGCTCCCTCGGCCGCTTAATCGTGGTTGTGGTAGTCTTGATGCTGGTCTGTCTGTAAGTTGCTAAACTTGCCCTTGAGGCAGACATTTTAACCTCTAGGCCAGCGGTGTTCAAACTGTGGCCTGAGGGGGCATATGTGGCCCCATGTTTGGTCCTTTTTCTTTTTAGGTATCAGAAGGACTGGTTTCCGTTCAGGATGCCGGAGCGGCAGCACCAAGAGCCTCTGAACTTTCAGGTTCCTGAACAAGCCCAAGCTCGGGAGCAAGCAGAACTGCAATGGGGCATACGGGAATTGGTGTGTGTTTCGTTTAAAAAAATAAACGATTTTTTTTTTTTTTAACTAGGTGAGAAAGACCTTTTTGTCTTTAAAGTGATATACTGATAGGAAATTTGAAGCCTCATTAAACTTATATTGTTTTGCACCTCTAGATGGAACTTTTTTTTTTTTTTAAAGATGCAGTAGAAATGTAATAACATTCCCACTGCACTAGCATTTATGTTAGAACAAAATGGAGTTCCTTCATCGTATCAGTAGCGATGGAAAAATGAAGCATCGTTAACTTTTCTTGATATTTTTTGCTCATTTAAATGGCACTCTTGGTTTAAAAGTCAAGGCCAGTTCAGTGCAATGTTGAAAATTCTTTTGACCACAAACAAGCTGCCTAAACGTTAAATGGCGTGTTTGCAGGAGCGAGTGATGGATGACGGCGCGGAGGAAGCCGAGCCGGCGGCCCCCCGCTTGCTCACCGCGGCATGGTCCTTTGTCAGAACCTTCTTCACCTCTCTAATTCCTGAGGGGAGGCCCCAAAGACCACGCCCTGTGCCTCGTCCTCGCTAGTTCTTAACAGGCCTTGACCAGCCTGTAGACTTGTCAACCGGTCTACGTTTCATGAGACCTGACTGAGAACTATTTGGAAATATATGTATCAATCAAGCTGTGAATAGATAATATTAAAGCCCAGTAATTTAAATGTATTTATTCTTTGATTTTGTCCCTGGCTGTACATATTTTGGGGGAATAAAAACCTTCAAATTGTTTTGGAATGCGGATGTATTTTCTTGTAAGTCCTCTGCTGTCCTGCAGATGTCAGCGTGCACTCCTAGTCAAAAGAGAAATCAATGTACGAGAACAAAGCAGGAATTGAGCAGTGACCATTTTATATTTCACCAATATACTAGTAAAAGATTTTACGTTATCGGTAAGTGTATACAAAGCAGACAAAAAAACATTTTCATTCAATCATTCAAGGCCAAATATTCTGATGTATCCCTGGTAGCATACACAGTTAGACTCCAGTCCTGAAGATGGCAGTAATACGCAATAAAACCCGTCATCCTCCCTTTAATGAGATGATTAAATAAATACATCACTTACTTTCTCCGTGTTGCTTATCATGTGACCACTATGGCTGGCACATTGACGCAACATAACATTACAAATATTTATTGTGAAAAAATATATTTTAAAAAATGTACTTCCTTTGTCGGATGTATTTTCAAATAAAGGAAATACATATGTTCGTGGTGTTTATGTGAAAACGTATCGCCTAATGTTCGTGCCATTATGAACCTGTAGAATGAACATCTACGCATAGTCATTATTCCAAGTGCATTGTGGTGAATGATGATGGCTCCGCAGGGAAATTTAGAGTACACATTCCGACGCAGTGAGTATTTCACTTTAACACATAATTTTCTCATTAAAGCATTAAATGTAGCATAAATGTTTGGCATGCTTAAATAGTCTATAAATGAAGTACCAGTGATAAGTTCGGAAACATTTTCAAAATGAAAAACGGTCTCAAACACAACTAGGAATGCAATTTCTTAAGTCTGCTATCAAATATTTTGGATTGAATGTCTGGACTTTTAAAAGTAAAAATACGCCCATGAGATTTAAATGACGTGTACTATAACTACACATTTGAATGAGCACAAAAAAAGCAAGGCTAGTCAAGCCTTAATATTTTGCAAAACACAAAGTCTTAATATAAGCATTTAACACCAATAATGAACGATTAACCGAGCCTTCTTCTTTAATGTCAGACGTGAATGCGCATAACAAGCAGCAAGAACATGCAGCAGCATTAAACGACATGACGCTATGCACTTCAGACGAGTCCTGAAACGTCCTAATGCAATCAGTATGGATTTTTGTGTAGCGAGCCCAATTAATTATGCATGACATGGGTTTGACGGACATTTGATTTGGTTACGTCCAGTCCCCGCCGCGACCCGTCGATCCAATCGGGTTAGGATCGTAAGCACCCTGCCCGTGCCCCCTTGCTTCCCATCGCTCCTTATCTAAGCCGAGCTTTCTTTTAAGAGTGTTTGGATGCTTGTAGGACATTTCATCATCGTAATAAGTTGTTGTTATGCAGCCCGTTTCCCTGCTATCAAACCTTGTCTTTAGAGGACACACTCACTTCATAGTGCTGCTTTTGTGTGTCTGCGTTTGTGTACAGTTCAAGACAAAAGTTTGGAAACAACCTTTTAATTTTTTTTTCAAAATTAAAAAAAATCCTTAATTGTAGATCAATACTTCAGTCATCGACATTATGAAGCAATATTGATGAGATGATTTGATCCACAAAATTTGCACATCTAAAAACATTGTTTGTCAGCTTTATAACGCATGATGCTTTACAGTCTGAAATCATTTCTGAAATCCACATTCATTGTCTGAAATTCACAGCTGTGCTGTTAATTGCCCCCCAAAGGAAAGAGAAAACTTTTTGCGCCCCCTACTCACAGCGAAAGTTGTATAATTATACCTCAAATGATCGTTTTTAATATTAACAAAAGAAAACGTTATTTTTTGCGGGATTTAATTCAAGTTACACCTGAATAAAAAAAAAAAAACGTAAAGTGAAACCTTTATTCAAAATAGAAACATTTTTGACCAACTGAGCTGTTTGATGCTGAAAAATAAAATAATCAATAATACATGTAGATTGATTTGTTACATTAACATCAATATACTACATATTTTAACCTGAAAAAAGTTTTACAACATTGCGCTGTGTTTTTCTAAATCACTTGAATCATTAATGTAATTTTAAAAACAATTTTAAAAAGTTTCTAACCCCTGCACACTTTGACATCAAGAGCACTACAGCATCACCTGGTGCCCCAGATGTGTAATTACAGTTACGTCACGCCCCCTATTTGAGAAGCACTGTCGTTAAGTGTTTAAGATCATTTGGATTTTAAGCCGTTTCCAAACTTGACTGCTGCTCTAACATAATTAAACAAACAATAGAAAATAATATATTTAAATAGCGCTAAAAATAAAATTACTAATATAAGACAATAATCAGCAAATTATTCAAAACGCATCGGTTTCTCTGATTTCACACATTCGAAAGATCTTTGTAAAAACAACGTATAAAAAAGTGTCCAAAAAAAGTCATGAATTCTGACTCGTACACGCGCACATGTCCACGAAAATTCGTTTAAATAAATAAATGTAAATATTTTGAAGCTTTTTATGCTAAACGTGTTATGGTGACGTTCCGTTCAAATTCCACGTCCACTTCCTGTCTACTTCACGTTTCATCACAAACATTTCGCTCGTCCTTGAAGCACTTTGGTGGCGTCTTGGCTTTTGAAAGCACTTTACCGCTAAATGCCTGCAGACACGCCATCCATCACACGGACTGCTCTTAATCTATTAGCATATTGTTAGCAAGATGGCCGCCGCCCGCCCGCCAGCGATCCCGGATTGACCCGTTAGCTCGTCCCGTAGCGACTGCTAAAAGCCTGACTAGAAGAAAATGGGCCAAAATGATAAATTGGTAGAGGCAGCGGTAGAAACAGAACTCATACTTTGTACTTATAGCTACAACAACAATAAAAGGGAAAAGTAGGACACATTTTCAATTTACGTACATAATGGTAAAATAGACAAGCTTTGAAATGTATTTAGGTTCACGTGTAAAAAAAGTCCAAATGTGGAATAAACATAACTATAACTGTCATAAAAATAAACAATGCTTAGTTAGAATGCAAATTTAGAAATGTACTTTTTTTTGGTTACATTTTTTTTCCATACTTTGGGTAGTCCTACGGAGACTTGTATTTTCTGTAAATGCTAACTTTTTCTTGTAATGGGCAAAGACGTTTTGTGCATTACCACCAGTGGCCAGAGAGTGGCAATATTGTACAATTAAAAAGAAGAAAAAACGAAGTTTGAAGAAGAGGAAGTATTATTAGTAGCTTTTTTTGTTGTCGTGCAGTATTACAGAGTTTCTCTTAAAACACAAAAGTGAAAATAACAAACACAGAAATATACCTAGATATGTAAGTAATAAAAAAAAGTAATTCTGAGATGTTTTCAAATTAAAAAAAACGTAAAAAAAAACAAAAAGCATATCCTTTACCCAAGTAAATAAGTGCAGACTGAAATGTACCTATTTATAGACTTCATTTTAAAAGTTTTTTTTCTTTTCAAATAGCAATTTTCTTTCTTTATTATAGTTTTCTCCTGTTTATTTATTTTATGCGTTCATTCATGTATTTTTATTTTCATCTTTTAGCTTCTTTCAGTAATATGAATAGATCATTGTTTCTGTTTTATACGTTTTTGTTTTTGTTTTTTTTTTTTTACATTTCTGCTAGGTTCATTTCTACTTTCCATAGAACGTTTCCCTTCTCTTTGATATACTTGTTTTCTGTGGGCGATTTTTTTTCTTTCATTTATTTTCCCTATTTTCATCAATTTCAGTTCACTTTATTACCTTTATTCATAGCTGCACTAAAATGACTTTTTTTATACTGTAACACGCCTTTACGAAAATACTTTGCCACCAGAGTGCGCTGTAGAATCAGTATTATATTTCCATTGTCAACATCTGTAATACTGTAACTACTGCAATACATACTACTTACAAGTACTATCAAAGTTGCTGCAGCTACAAGAATAGCAACAGTACCATCTATATAATCATTACAACCCATAACCTCAATAATCATATTTTTATTTAGGTATAAATAATAATAAGTATAATATATATATATATATATATATATATATATATATATATATATATATATATATATATATATATATATATATATATATATATATATATATATATATATATATATATATATATATATATATATATATATATTATAATATAAATAATAATAATTAGATGTGTTTATCACATGTGAAGTGCAATTGGAAATAAAAAAAAATAGGCAACGTTTGGGTGGTGATATATATTTCAAGTTTGACAAATTTTTAACGTGATACATTACACATTTTCAAATAAATATATTGCACTTAAAAAAAGTCCACAAAAGTCAAGATTGTTTGGTGCCCAGATGACAACAAATAAACAAACAAATGTGTCATTTGTACATTTTACATTCATGAAAGCCAAATAAATATGCAGCTGGCGTGGAAAAGGAGGTTGTTTTTATGTACACATTCATACTCTGCATTATGACTGTTTACAATATTCAAATTATACATGCAAAATTCAAGAGGATGTTCTTTAAACAGGAGTTGACAATATGTCATAATTTTTTGTAAAAAAGTAAAAGTCTTAATTGTGAGGAGAAAGTCAACTAAAAATGAGGTAATTGTGATACCATTAATCTGAAGTGATGATCTTTCCAGAATAATCCAATATTTGGATGCCAATTTTAATATCTGCAGTGGGTAGCAAAAATCTACACACCCCAGTTCAAATTTTCTATATGTATATATGAACGATATGAGAAGATCAATGGATCAACCCCCCAAAAAAGGAAAAGTCTACTTGAACATCTGAACTTCATTTGGCATAAGTTCAAAATATAATTGAGTCTGAGTCACTGTTCGTTGAGGGTGTGCACACTTTTGCAAGCACATTATCTCATAGTTTAGTTTTGGTTCTTCTCAGGAAAAGATAAAATAAACATTTCAAAAAGGTGGAAAAAGTTTTAAAATAATTTATCGTGGTATGATTTCTTTATCACAATCGCAAGAGTTTGAACAGAGGTGTGCAGACTTTCTATATCCAATGTCGTCAAAATTAGATTATAATGAATAAATAATGATAGAAAAAGCATGAGAATTTCCAGGAAGAACTAAAGCACTTTGTTCTCATCCCTTTCAACAAACAAACAAATCTGCAACCAGTTAGCTTATGCTAACTAGCCAAGACGTTTGTCGTTTTCGGCGTGAAAGTCAACAACTGGTAATGAGAAAACTTTTTTTTTCCTTCTTTAAATGATATAGCCCAGCATGCGTTTTATTCTCTATGGCGAGGCAAGTTTCCGATACACTATAAATTGACTTTTGAATTTACGCGTGTTGGGAATAACATTATCATCTTGTATCTGTCAAACATGGACAGCAACCCCCCCAGGATCAGAACCAATCAGCTTTTCTTTTTCTTTGTGTTTTTTTTCATCTTTTGCAAGATTCTTGAATCTTGGTTCTCGATGGTCCTCGGAGTTGTCTTAGTTTTCCTAGAGTTGCAGTTTCTTGTCTACAAAGGAACGCACTGAAAAGAAAAAAATACTATAGTACCAGAATAAAGTCTTAAAGCAATTAGTTTGAGAATATAAGAACACATACAATCCGAAATTCTGGACTCATATGTGAACTTTTTTCAATATTTTTTTATATTCGTATATTATATTGATATTATATATAATATCATATTAATTCTTTTCAGGAAGCTGTTAATAGCGTTTTTTTTTTTTTTCAAGGAAGTCTTGATTACATTGTTAAAAAGGAATTAAGTAGCCTTTTTTTATTCAAAGAAAAAATATTCTTATTAATAATTACTGATATGTATTTTATATATTTTAATTTTATAATGATTATTTTGAAATGGTAAATAGAGTGTTTTTTGAAGGAAAGTTTTTGTTATTGCTAAAAACTAATTAATTAAATAGTCTTTATATGTATTTTATATATTTAATTTTATTTCATAAAAATTATTTTCAATAACCTGGTAAAAAGATTTTTTTAAAGGAAAAATTCATTTCATTGGTATATAAATTAATTCAGAGAAAAAATGTTGCGTTATCCCAATTATTTTATTATTTTAAATGTTATTTTAATCAATAACATCTCTTGAGTTTTATTCTGGGAGTAATTAGTCATTCTTATCTTTTCACTGCGATCCTTTGTACAAAGTTGCATCGTCTGTGAACATCCCAGCTTGATTGAGGCTAAATCGTTGCCACGGCGACACACTTTTTTTTTGACAACATGGGTAATTTCGCTTTTGGGCCCTTGAGGTCAAGGATGTCTTTTTCATGGACTTCCTTACTGTCTCTTTGTCCTTTTGTTACAGTAAGCTATTTACACAAGATGAGCGTGAGGCGGTCCAAGGTTTGGGAAGGGGCGGAGTCATACGAAGGGCGTCATGACAGCGGAGGAGTGCCGCAGGCCCTGGATGGCGGCGTAGGGCCCCTGCTGGAAGTAGTGATGGTAGCGCGGCATGTGAAAAGACGGGAAGGACGGGCCCCCGGCCTGCAGGGTGCCGGGCGCCAGGGGCACGCCCAGACGGCCGTAGGGCGGCAGCGAGCCCTGGATGGCGTGCGGCAGGGAGGCAGCTCCGCCGGCCCCCATGGCCGACAGCGACGGAGGGGGCTGGAAGCCCGAGAAGCCCGCCGACGTGCCCCCGCTCACCCAGGAGCTCAGCGACAGGCTGTCCGAGGCCGTGAACGCCGAGCCTGCGACCGTCATTGGATCAAGAGGTACAGTTCAGTTATATTTAACTTTGAAGTTGACTACATTAGCATCTTTTGGAATTGCTGGAAGAATTGCAAAAAGAAAAGTTAGCGCAAGCTTTGGTGATGGGCCACATGCTCACAGCCTGCTGTGCTAAATGTAATTGGAATTCTAATCGTGAATGGAGTTACCTCTAGCGTGTGCCGGGTGCCCGTCCTCAGGCATGTGGTCTTCGTCTCCGGCGTATGTCCTGATGGGCGAGCGGGCGTATGAGTGCTTGTGGATCAGATTCTCCACACTTTCCCTGCAGCAGAAGTCCAAGAGCAATAGCCCGAAATAAATCTCCTTGTTTTATAGATTCTGTATGTAAGTGTGTGTGTATATTATATATATATATATATACACCCTACCATCTGCACTCAAGTGCATTAGCTCATTTGAGTCTTGTCAAGCTGCACTTGTCAAGCCAAATGACACAAATTGCGTGTGTGTATCCGTGTGTGTGTTCATCGTATGCGGTGGTCGGCATGATGCCATCTATGCGTCCACATTATCCCCTCCCCCAATTCCTCCAATCAGGTTAGCAAAGTGCAATATGTGTCAGCGGACCAGTACAAATGTGTGTGTTTTTATCAGGCGGACCCTATGGCAAAATCCCACAATGCACCGCGAGACGGAAGGAAGGAGGGCGGGGCCTGCTGGCTTCAATCACTCAGAGTCGTCCAATTGGATTAAAGTGTGTTTGAGTGCAGCCGCATGGCCGCTGTGGGATAATCGCATTTTCCCTCTGCAGCTCCCCAAAGATCAATTGATCAGCTCCAATTCACAGCCCTCAAATACACTCTGACACCATCTCCAAGTGTGCGTAGATGTAAAAAGTCTACACACCCCTGTTGAAATGTCAGCTTACGACAACATAAACTGACCAGGATGCATCATTTTCAAACTAGTTCCACAATTATTTTGATACTTTAACCTCCAAAACACATCAAAACAACAGAGAAAATATAGTTGTGTAAGTGTACACACCCTCTCTTAAAACTCGAATGCGCCTGTATTCTAGTTGAATGACACAGTCAAACTCATGCTAGATGGGGTCATCACCTCTAACAATTAAAGTGCCACTGATAAACCCCAAGTAAAGTTCAGATGTTCTAGGGGGCTTTCCTTGCCCTTCTGAGTGACATATTTGCACAATAAGATTCATTTGATGCTGTGGTGGCTCCCTGCAGACAATCCCTTGTTCTATAAGGCGTGAGCCACAAATAACAGGAAAATATCCACATAATGGCATTCCCAGAATTCCCTGTACCTCTCCATGTCCGTCAGTCGCGATGAATCCCGAAATCCTTTGGCAAACGGGTTACTGTCAATCTTCAGCTTGGTGATCTGACACAAACACACAAATATGTGTTATTTTTCATAACCCCAATTTGTATATATTGCAGTTAGTTCATAAACAAACTCTGTAGCCTCTTTCACACAGGGATTTTGCAAAAAAAAAAGGAACACAGCAAAGTAGGAGTTCTAAACGCCCCCCAAAAACACACGCACAAACAAATGTTAAAAATTTCCTCTAAAAATCGAATTTGTCCCCAAATTTACAAAGAAAACTATTGAAAAGCTCTCTTTCTGACTGACTGTTAAAGGGGTTAGTGAAAATGTCTCTAATGGACAAAAAAACTATTTTGAAAATGTCCAGTGATGGTAAAAATCCATTTTTTTTTCTCCATGTCCATTAAGGGCCTCCGCTGGTGCCCACTTCACACCTGCTTCTACGAATTGTTTCTCCACATATTCCATAATATTTTAAAATTTGATTTGAGCCGTCAAAATTGATCAATTAATCAACAACTAATCGATTCTCAAATTAATCAAAAACTATTTTTTTAATCATCAATTAATTGTTTTACTAAAATTCCAGCCTCTTGAGTAATTATCGTAAATTTTGGAGTCCTGTGAAGTTTGTTTCTCTTTTTTATTTAATTAAAATAGAACATTTGATTTTACTTTGGGAAAATTATGACTGAACCAATGATTGAATCAGTTTTAAAAAAAAAAGAGTACATAAATCCCGCTTGCTATTTTTTAAATCACATGTGATTAAAGAAAAAAAAATGGTCAATAAACTCTAAATGAGGAAAAATAGTGCGGAGACCACACACAAGATAAAGCAAGCAGGACGGCAGCTTTCTAACCCTAACCCGAGAAAGTGACTAGCGGCGGTGGCGACTCACCAGCTGGTTCTGGTACGCAGTCACTGCGGTGAAGACGGTTTCCACAAAGACGAACGTGCGGAACTCCTCCGACTTGAAATTGAGCAGCGCGGCCGTGTGCTCCTTCTTCTTGATGATGTGAACCCGAGGCTGGTACTTGTGCATGGAGTTCAGGATGATCTGAATGCGCACATACATCGCAGCTCACTTGATATATACTACGAGTTTTCATTGTTATTAAATGCAAATATTGAAATAAAACTCTGAACTGACGTGGCCGTGCTGGTCGAGCTCGTTGTTGGTGAGTTTGACCTTCTCGAAAGAAACCATTTGCTTCGTCAGCTGCTCGCCACTGAACGGAGAGTCGGGATGTACATACAACCTGTGAACGCAACAGCACCACACAGGTGTCACATGCATGCCTCTGATTGGCCGAGAGCCCAGGCGCCCATCGGATCTGGCGAAGGAGTAATTGTACATCATATTATTAAAATTATCCTCAGCTTCTTATTGTAGCTATAGAAATATTTTAATGACCAAAAAATTGGAATTTAGCCAAAAGTGGGAATAAATTTCACGCTATATGAGGGGATTTGACAGCAAAGATGTTGTAAAACTATTAAGCAAAGACTTTTTTTCGAAATTATCCATTTTATTATTTTTTTAATTTCACTTGACAAATATTTAACCAATATTACACTTAAGGAAGTGACGCGTAAATTTTCACGAGATGTGGTTGTAGTATAATCATCAATTGGGAGCCGATTCAAAATAAAATAATTTACTCAAAAATTCTACAAGTGGTATTAGTAAATAGAGTAATAAGCAACAATAACTTATGATTTTATGATTTATTTTATTTTATTTTTTTACGTAGGCCACGTCATGTTTTGATGCAGCTGCGCCTGCGCTAGTTTGCATTCGGCGCACAAACGTGACGTCACGTAAGATATGTAATTGACGGTTAGCGAGTCAACTTTGACCACAAAAATGAATCGAAAAAAAGCATTTAATTTTTAGAAGAGCTTTGGGCTTCACACCATTCCATATTACGTTTTTACGCAACTTCATGGTGAGTGCGCCAAGATTTGAAATAAGTCACTCAAAAGTAATATGAAATTAAGCTAATTAATCCTATGACTACAGTGCAGTGGTTAGCTACTCGTTTCCGTTCTGGTTTTACACTTAGAATCCAATAATTCACCCTCTCTGCCGATCATTATTATTCCGAACCAAATATAATTTCAAGTAACATGTCCATCTTTGTGAGACTACGTTTTTAAAATTAACAGTGCCGTTAAGCTAATTAGTGACTAATGATATGAGGCTTAGGTAACCTGTGAGGCGGAGTGATATTTTCAGTAAAAAGTCCCAATGCAGATGTTGTCCAATCAAATTTCTTGCTCGAAGCATTTCTGTATGTTTATTTGGTCTATTTATTAATTTATATTTATAGAGTTTGTATTCATATGACCTGGCAGGTAGAGGAGGGTCAGCCTTGCCGGCCACCAGCCACGAGGATCTGTGGTAAGCATATCTGTAGCGCTTGTTGTCCACCGGAACGATGTCCATCAACACGATGTATTTGCACTCCTGCTCCACACCCGAAAAAGACACCCGGATGGTTGGGAACATCCGCCTTGAACACACGCACGAACAGACAACAACACTCGGCGTTATTTCGTTGTTTTTGTATTTTTTTTAGATAATTTGTGGGGGTTTTCACGGCTCTCCAAGTCACTGACTCGCTGAAGAAAAAAAAAATATAAAACAAACATACAGGATGGATGCAATTGAAAAATACATATTCTGTTTGAATTATAAACAAAATTAAACAGCTGGTAAGTATTATGTAATTTATGCTAAAATCGGAAAGATAATAAAAGTCGCCAGCTTTTGATGAATTAATTATGATTAGACCAGCGTTTTTTAAAAATTAGTAAACATGTCGTTATTTTTATTGTTGGTGTTCTTAAGCAATTCCAATTGCATCAGGTCATTGAATACGCAAAATGGTTAGTGTTATTCAAAATAATAACCCTTACGCGTGGAATTTAGAGCCCTAAATTGTTAGACATTTGAGCCCTATTAAAATATTAGTATTGTGTTTTTCATTATTATAATAAACCATTCAAATCAAACCATACAAAAAGTGACTCCTTTGCAATTTGGTAAAATCATAAATTCGTTTATTATTAAAATCTCCTGCACGTTGTAGTTTTTGTAATGTAAATAAAAAATCTGTTGCAAATAACAGTTTAATTGTATTACCATTTAAAAAATACAGACTCTGACAGTATTATTCATTGTTAATAGAAAACCATTTTCAGCGAAAAAAAAGTGATTAATTTTTATATGAATTGGAGAGCGGGACTGAATGTGCTCAATTTATAAAAGTTTTAACGGGTTTTTGAGAGGTTCGTTTTTGAGACCGTGGCAGGCGACAGGAGCCAACCTCATTTGAGTGTTTGTTTGAGTGTTATTTGTATACGACGTGTTTAAAAAAAAAAAAAAAAAAGTTTGTTCACCTTCCGGACTTGGTGATGATCATCTCCGTACCGAGCTCGTGGAACTTGTCCCAGAGTTCTTTGGTTTCGAGACTGCAGGAGATGCCAGCCATCTCCTCGCTGCACGGGAGTGCCGGGCTGGTGGGGATGAGGGGCTCCGTGCACGCGCTCGCGCTGGACAGCGGCGCGCTCACGACTAGCTCTCCAGCCAGAGGCTGTAGGACGTCCAAGGACGACGAAGAGGACGATGACGACGATGATGAGGAGGATGAAGAGGAGAGGTCCGATAGGGGCGGCTGGCTGCACGACGACTTCTCCACGAACTGCTCTGCGAAGGCATATAATATAACAATAATAATAAATGATGCATATTGGATTTTATTTATACTTTCTTTAGCGGAATATAAGTTTTGAGGGAATATGAGGAAAACGTCTTCTTATTGATTTTTAAAATTGCATTTAGGATTTTTTTTTAAGAGTGCTTTTTATAGTTTTTATAAACACGTATAACGTAATTTAATATTTTTATACAACACAAATCAATAGATGTAGCAGCTATCAATTTATAATTTATGCATATTCAACGCAAACACCATATATTTAAATTGATACTGCGAAACAAAATAAATTACTCTACTATCACAAGTCAACAATTGCATTCTTAATAATGAAATTGCATCAATTTAACCGGACTCTAACAACAAAGCGTAAAACTAGAGTTAAAACGAATCAACTAATAAAACTGCATGAATGCATGCATTTCAACAATAATAAATCTTTTACACCCGAATAAAAGTTACGATTCAGAATGTTCTTAATCACTCAATATAAATCCCGAAATAAACAATGTGAATTATCTGTTTTTCTTATGTGTTAATATAATGACGTAAATGAGAACCAGTACATTGCAACCCGCGAATAAAATGTATCCATTGTCGTCTTATTGACTAACTCACTATAGCAAGAATAAACTAAAAGTAACAACAAATAAAAAAAAGGGATACTTGCATGAATACAAATTGTCAATTTTTGTATTTTCTCCGTATGTATTATGTCATACAATGTAATAAGAATTACACGACAATTTCTGTTTGTAGACGATAAATGATACCTGCGCAACAATTATTTTCGATCTGAAATAGAATGTCCAAAAACCACTGGAGTAACGAATGAAAAATGATGAAATACAACTTTGACAAGCCCACTACTGAAAGATCACTGGCTCTTCATGTTTTCTCATACGTGAATAAAATGTAGCCCTGAGTATTGTTTTGTTTATTTTCTAACCTACGGACAACTACTTATTCCAAATAAAATACTGTCAATGAGAGAAATTATTTACAGAACATTAAAAATTGTCCAAATACAAAAAGGTTTTTGGTTAAATTAAAAAAATAGGCCACATTAGGCTTATCGTTTACATAACTTTATGTCCTTCAATGTACTTGTCTTTAAAGTCTTTTTTTATTTCACGCATTTTATTCTTTTTAAATTGTAAGGAATTTTGTTACTTCTGCGACGATTTCAATTATCATTACAACGTCTTACTTTTACATTTAAATATCCCACGTCCGAATTGTAAAAAAAGTAAAAATCACAAAAAAACGATTTTTCTGCACCCTTTTTTGCCGTCTTTTACTCGATTTCCACGAACTGAAAAAGTTAAGTTGACTGTCCTTGCTTCGGAGTATTTGTGCCTCACGTACCGAGGGGCTTGATGGTGCTGTCCCCGCCGTCCTTGTCCTTGCTGGACTTGCCGCTGGACATGAGCGCTGCGATGGAGAAGGCGTTGGCCCGCGAGGACAGCTGCGGCTTCGGGGAGCTGCTGTACTCCATGTCGCTCCGCGAACGAAAAAGAAAACTCCACACAAACTCGACAATAAGACAGTAATAAATCCTTTAGCTTGATGTGCTTTATACAGGCCGATGTGGTCTCATGATTGTGGACGGGAAGAAAAAGGACGGAGACCAGGACATCCAGGACTTCCAGGTGACTCCCAGGCTGGTCCTGTGTTGCTTTTGAGATATTTGTGGAGCGCTTGGAGCCAACTTGAGCCGTTTTTCCCCCTTCTTCTTCACTCCAATCATTTTGCAGAGGCTCACGTCAGGCTGTCGCATCTCAGTAGCCAATCAGAGGAGGCCTCTGTGGGAAGGGGGCGAGGGAGAAGGGGCAAACACGTCATGGTCAGCAGGAGCTGCAAGAGGTAAGAGGAAGTCAGCTGCTATCTTCTTTGACTTCATCTTCTTTGGTGTCAAAACACGAAATTATGTTGTTGGATATCCTAATGCTTCCTGTAGGAATTGAAGGATAAAAACATCCCTTTAAAAACATGAAAAAAAAAACCTAATCAAAAGACATGAAATTGTATTGCTAGAAAAACTACACATTTATTGTAGTTAAAATAAAAAGGAACAGTAAGGCAGCACACAAAATCCCCCCCCCCCCAAAAAAAAAGACAAGCACGTTTTTGACCCCCCCCCCCCACATGAATCACCAGTGGCAGTTATCTTAGCATTAGAGGTTTGTGATTTTAGCTTCTTGTCTGGGAAATTCTCTAAATTGTCAAGATTCTTCCACATCACTTCACTTACCAGTTTTTTTCTAATAGTTAGCTCTGTATTATTAGCATTTTTTTTTTTAAAGATTATTAACAAAGGTTCACCTGCTAAGTTCTCTGCATGATTTCTGCACATTGCTGACTTTCATTGCTGTCGTATTTTGCCTGCCGACTGTTTGTAACTATTAACTATTGTGTTAGCAACATTTTTGTACGTTGACGAGTTTTGTCTGTCACATTTGTATTGACGATTGATAAGTATTAGCCTGGTTTTAGCATCATTTCTGTTTGTTTTTGCGTTTCATCTGTTTCAGTACACTTACCGATTAAATGTAAATTTGTGGTGTTATTTTTTACTATTTCAAGATTTGACTTTGTCCCAAATGGTTCCAGAGCTATGAACTTAGCATTAGCGTAGGTTTCATTGCCAATTGTAACATTTAATTCAAGAAATTACGCTTGTTGCATTGACGTTAATAAATTAAGATAGAAACAGTGTGACATGAAAAATATGTTTACTTTGTATTGCTGATATGATATGAAATTCTATAAGTGATTATTTATGAGAAAGCTAGTTGTCCTGTCCCTCGTTTGTATAGTTTTACACTGATGCTTCGAGGAAGTTCACTTTCATGTCATGTTATTTAGTGCTTTATTGTTTTTCTATATAGTGAACTCGTAACAAAGAAAAATGTCTCCGCATGTCTTCCTCTTATCGCCCATTTATTTCCATATCACACAAATAAGCTTTTGAGAAGCTTTAAAACGATCACTTTTTTGCGTGCTTCTTCGCTTTTAACCTGATAGAGATGGATAGATCCGGTCTAGACATCACATCAGGCGATGCCTTTATGGAGACGCCATGTTGTTTCCTGCTGGATAGCGAGACAGATAAGAAAAAGCAGCAGTCAAGTACTAGAGATGTCATTTGATGTCTTAAAGTTGGAGGTTACAAAATCCGCTAGAACACTGACTGCTCGTTAGAGGACCATGAAAACACTTTTTTTTTTTTTTTAAATTTGACTTTTGAAGCATTTTCTTCTCTGTATTCACCAAATGATGAAGACTAGTGCTATTTATAGCTTTTCCAGTGTGTGTTGTGTCCTCTAAAGTGACACAAACGTGTGTGTGTCCTCCATGTGACTGTGTGTGTTTGTGCGAGAACGATGTGCGAAGGTCTTAAAGCCGTTAGCTGAGTCCAGAATGCAAATGCGCCTGTGCAGATATTTAATAAGAGACCCGCGCTGACAAAGTGGATTAGCGTGCGTTGGCGTCTGCAGTGGATAATGTGCTAAAAGCTTTCCCTTGCGCTGCTCGCTGGATATTATTCACACTTTGAGGGGCCGACGGGGCCTTCAAGGGGCAGTGCGGCTCCAAGCCAGGCAGTCAAGTTACTCACACAAACTGCAAAATGACAGTTTTTAAAAAATTTAACCTGAGGATCTTTACAAAGGATGTTTTTGTAAATTAGCGTTGGAGTGAACAATAAAGCCTGAAGTTATAACATTCAAAAAGAAAACATGCCCTTGAAATCATAAAGGTTTAGCATTTCAGTACTTTTTGCTAGATTTAACCCTTTCACTCATGATTCTGTTTTTTTTTAATAAAACATATGGCATATATTACTTGTTCATAATTCAATGATACTTGGGACATTAGGTAGATTAGGTCCATAGTAGCATATTTTCAATACATATGAAATTACCATTGGAACTGTCCCATAGAATTTGATACTTGTACAAAAAAAAAAATATATATATATATATATATATATATATATATATATATATATATATATATATATATATATATATATATATATATATATATATATATATATATATATATATATATATATATATATATATATATATATATATGGATTCATTCTCTTACCAAGAAATACTACTGGGACTGTATATCCCATAGACCATGATACGTGCCAGAGAAATGAAAATGATCACCAAAAGCGTACAATACATAGTAATGAGTGTAATCTGTAGTAACACACTGCTTGCCAGCCAATTGCAGGGCACACCCAATAACACCGAAGGACAATTTAGTACATGTAATACACCTGCCGTCCATGTTTTAAGAGTATGGGAGGAAGCCGAACTGCCTGGAGATAACCCACACAGGCTTGGGGAGAACATGCAAACTCCACACAGGAAGGCCGGAGCGAGGTGGATTTGAACTCGGGTCTCTTTAAACTGTGAGGCGGACGTGCTGTTCACTGCGCCACCGAGCAGAATGAAACTAGCTTAGCAAAAATATGACTATTCTAAAAATATCTTTATTACTCATTTTATTCGCACTGAAAAATGTGCCGTTTAATACCTCGAGCTATTTTAAACCGTATTAATGCATCCTTGTAGCCTTTTTTAGCCATCCAGACAAAGACTGTAAGCAGAGTTTGGGGGCTGTACTAAGACTTCACCGTGTCCCGGTCAGGCATACGGGTGACAGCCTTTGTGTAATAAACAGAATCTCGTGTGCGGTAATGGGGATTTACATTGACAAAACAGGGGCATGTACATACATTACACGTCTTCCTGTAGGCAAATAGTCGGCGTAATCTGCTGAAAAAGTGGCCACGCGGGGCCAAAAAGGTCAGCTCGCGACAACAGCCATTTCATTAAAGGCCCAGCTCAAACGTCCCGCCGGGCAATTCAATCACGGGGCGATTATTTTTCCACCAAATTCCACTCTGAGGGGAATTGGCCGTCGCGGGCGGCCGACCTCGCGGCACGGAGGCCATTTATCCGGCGGTATAATGGCGGGGATGCTTTCATTGTCATATCCCTGAGTGCAACCCAGATCTTGTTATGTGCCACTCACCCATCGCGCGCTTTTCATTCCCGAGCCTTTCGAAAGGATTTACGGCTAAAGTAGAAACTATATGAAAAATACTGTCACCTAGCAAATTGTTACTTTGTTTTTGTGGGTGACACTTTCACTGAATGTGAAATAAGATCATTTATTTCTTGTCCATTCTGACATTCAAAACAGTTTCTTTGCCAAAACCTCATTCACTTTGCTTTACAAAAGCCTGCTAGCCTAATGCTAACGCATAATACAAAATGCCATTGACGGGCTAACACATCCGAGAAGATGGATGGATGGATGGATGTATACAATGCTTATTCGTTTACATTTTCTTTTTTTTAGGAATATTTTAGGAAGGCTAAATGTTTTAACATTCAATTCCAGACATATTTTTAAGTTTAGTTATCAATCCAAGGTACCTTTTTCCCCAAATGTTCAGCAAAAGAGTGTCGAGAAATGGTCATAAATTAAAAACAAAGTAATGATGAATGATGTGCCAAAATAATTGCTTACTGAAGTAATCAATAACTCCAAGATTTAATAGGGCTAAAGTCATTGCTGTCTTTAATTGCTCCCTTAAATACTCTAGGTATTTAAGTACCAAATTAATCAATTACTTTACACATTAAAGTAATCAATTACTTTTGCTCATTTAGTAGGCAATTAAGTACTAAAGTAATTGATTACTTCAGGTACTAAACTACCTAAGTGATTATGCTCACACTTTGAGGACTTAATTGATTACTTTAGTACTAAATGACAAAAAGTAGTCAATTACTTTCATAATACTTTACTGTACATTGAACGTTGGACTGCAAAGACGTAGAAATACGTCTTTGGGATTAAATGAGCTGTTACAAGCCTGTGGGATGGGTTAATTTGTGCAAAAAAAATGTTTTCATTTCCAAGAGTATCATTCATTTACACTGTAAATAAAATACATAAAAAATAGCTAGCCGTGCTAAAATGCTAACCTATTGCTGAGTCTTTGCTGCGTGGAAAAGAAAAGGACCAACAATTCTTCCTTGGAATGGATTATTTCCATTTCTATTAATTCCGGTGAAAATAAATTCCAATTAGATGACTGAACAACACTTCACAGCTCATTCTCATCCACCCGCTGTTAGTACACATGCACATACGCACACGCGCACGCACAGACTATCTGGTTCATATGACTAATTAGCGGAGCGTCACACTGCGCTGCTGCTTTTGATGTTAATTGCTTCGTCAGTCAGTCGGGTTAAGTTCAAATGCAAGACCGGCTCCCCCTCTCTTGAGCCCCCCTGAGTCGCCCCCTCCCCAAATGTAACCTCCATCATAATCCACTGGTACACCCAAACACCACACTTTAGTTCATTCTAGTTCAACTGCGAAAGTTATTTTTGGTAACTTGTGTCAGTTAGTCGGTAAGGTTGACAAAACCGAGAAGACAAAATTCTTCTTAAAAAAATTGAAGCAGCCTCTCTTTCAGTTCCTTCCTGTAGGGGGCGACATAACCAACCTAGCAAAGAAGTGTCGGATTCTAACGAAATGTTCCACTCTTGTCAATAATGGATGACACACGGTAGTTGTTTTCTTCTCTTGAGTATTTGAGCGCGACAGACTCGCGAGAAGCTAATAAGAAGCCGACAGCCTTTTCGCAGCACAGCGATGACATTTTAGCGGCAGCGGCTTGGTGCTAAAAGCTAAGAGGATCCGCTACATGTCTTCAACAAGTTACGCTGTAATTGTGTTGTGATTCCACCCCGCTGAGCAGATAGCACGCTCAATATGGACACGCTTGCCGCAATTTTTTTCTGCCGTTTCTCACTTCCTTGTACTTACACCTTCACATTTTTCAGGCTTGTTATATTTTCGGAGAAGTTGTCGTTTTTCCTAAACATTCAAACGCATAAAGTAAAAGAATAATAGAAAAAGAAAAACTTTTTGAGAATAATATCTTATGTAAAAGTCAAAACTTCCATGTTGTTTTAAGTCGGGAAAAGTCTTGAGAGTCACAACTTTCAAGAATAAAATATTTTTTAAGGGTTATGTAATAAGGAAGTATTACATGAGAATCAAACAGAGATAAAAAAAAAACACTTTAAAATAGTTTTTAAATCTCGACATCATTCTGAGACCCAGTTTATTTATTTGTGTCCGCTCTTGTGTCCATTGATAGCTCCAATGAGTCAAAAGATTTAGACAAAAATATTGTTATGGTTATTGTTTTTAGAAAAATACTATAACCTTTCATGAACAAAGACATGCTTCATGAGAGAATTTATTCATCACTCTTTTCAAGAATATTATTTTGAAAATTTTGTAATATAAGAAGACATTTTTTACTTAAGGAAAAACATCATTTTGTGCGAATAAAGGTGTAATTTTACTCATTATAAAAATTTCAAGTTTAAATCTCAAAACATCCGAGAATAAACTGGTTTAAAAATGATCATACATTTTTGAGAATTAAATTTAAAAAATGTAATGTTACAATAATATGAAATTCATGTATTACCACATGAACCATCCTAATTTTAAGAAATAATTTGTATTCTTTTTTACAAAACAGTAAATTTAAAATAATAAAGTCCTTCTTTTTAATCAGAATTTGATTGGGAGGAATGCAATATTGTACAGAAAAGACCTAAAAAAAAATCATTTTTTGCTGCTGTTATAATCTTCTAAACTCAAACCTCCACACTCAATTGTCCAACAAGTGGACAAATGGAAACAACAATGGCGCTAATGCTGTAATCTGGCGCTCTTGCGTCTTGCGTTTGTCTTGGCTGTGGCCTACTCTCCAAATTGAGGGATTAGCATGACGGCTAAACTAACAGCGAGCTAACTGGAGCGGAGCCAAGCGGCTCCAAGGGAAAAAAAAAAAAGCACCATTGTTGCAAGTGTTGTTATTGCTCACAATAATCTGCACTTAGGGTTTAGCGTCCGTCTGGGGTGAAAGTGGAAAGGGAGGATTAGGGCCTTTGGAAAAGAGCACGTCTCAAACCTCACAGGGAGGTACTTACGAACTTGACCCAGTATTGCTCAAAGTTCCGGTCAAGTGAAAGTAAATGTCTTCTAAATAACGCCACCGTGTTATTAAACCGAAAAAAATGACAATGAGGCGCTCTAAAGTGGCCACGCCAGCATAATGTGAAATCTCTCTCCACAAACTAGCTGTAATGTCAGAGTCTTTTGTGGGGGCTTGTTCCCAATCATTTTGGGCCTACTCGTTGTTTTGTCCTTGCACTCATGGCCAACAACGAGGCACTCTAAGAAGGCAATGCCGGCATGCTATCTGAAATGTCGTGATTGCGCTAATATAAATAAAATTACGTTCTTATATACTGACTCCAAACCGCCACTGGGCTGCGTTTTGGCCACGCCCCCTAAAAATATGGTAAATTAACCTTGTGCAAAATTTGGACCATTTTTGGGCCATTTTCTTCATTCTCCCAGTATTTTAGCCATGGGATAGCACACTCTTGGTAGTGGCTGTGCTATGTTGAACTTTGACATGTTGTTACCATCTGAGTGAAATTTCAGCTCCCTGAAGTCTCCTTTGAATTATTTCCCTTTGATGTGAAATGTCTTTGATGTAAAGATAAAAGAATTTGACAAAATATGGCGCAAGACTTGTGAAATGCAAAATATCTATAATTAGGTATTAAACAGTTCTTAGTCTTTGGATGTTTTCAGCATTGTTTCAAACACGATTTCTAAATCATTTTACAAGGTTTAAAGGTTTATTATGTTCATACCTAATTTTGGCATGGAGTTGAATTTGTTTTGTTTACTTGTACACACTAAAGGAAATGGCAGTAACGAATAAGTAACGTGAGTTAGCTTAGATGCTACTTGTCAGTGGCGTTGTTAGCCCGATGTCAAGTGAAAGTGCTGAGGGGGGAAGTTGGGGCTTAAGGAAGGTCCGAGGGGGCCTCTTCCTCGTGCCTTCAGTCGAGCGGAAAATCTCAGCAAATTAGTTACCGTGATGACGGCGGGTTGGGGAGCTTTCATCCAGCGCAGCGGCACAAGAGCCCCCCCCCTCCAACCCCAAACCCCCTCCCCACTTCATAACCCCTCTCACCCCCTTAACAACATCTTCACCCCCCTTTGACTCTCCCTAGTTCCCATACGAGCGTCCATTACCCTACTGTTAAACGCCAATTCAGCATTAGCACCCTGAAGAGGTGTCACATAAACACCCGGCACCCGCTAAGAACTTTCCAATGCCCCCGGCGACGCCCCCGGAGACGCCCCCTTAGCCTGTCGCTTGCCACTTTTCAGGCTGGGTAAACCTAAAACATTTTAAAATCATAGTTACAGAAAGCAAAGATTGTAGCCGACCTTATTGTCAGGTTTCTGGTAGGGGGCTAACAGTTAGCATAAAACCAAAGCATACGATAGGCGAGGTACTCCTGTCGCATGACTTGACCAAGTTAAGTTTTAATTTACATTTTAGGAGTTTCCTGGTTAAAACTTGTGAAAGACTCCATTCAGCAGGTTTTTCGAATGTGTGGATATTTTTACAATTTGTCGTAAAACAGGACAAAATAATCGACTAACAGGAAGAGTTCAGTGATCTTGATTCATCTTTTGCGGATCACCCTGGATGACTGAGAATTACCACCATTTTGTGAAATCTTGACATTGCTGTTAGGTTCGAGTTTTTGACAGACAGTTTTTGTATGCATTTGAGATGTCCTATTTTGTTGGTGGTCTTTGAATGCACCTTATGTCAAGTCAGAAGTAAAACCGAAAACTCTTTTGCTGGAGCTACTAAAAACTCGTGCCGTCTACTTATAATTGATTTGTGCTCCCAGAATTTGTTATTGTGTGTTAGTATCAAATGGTTTGGTAAAAGTCGCTCATACAGAACACCTTTTTTCCAAGAATGTGGGATATCTTGGTTTATGTCTATGTAATTTGGTCTAAAATCAAAACCATGCTATTGATGAGCCACATTTGAAAGTGTTTTATTTGTGTGTGTTAAATAATTCAACATGTATCATGTACACATGCCTGTTTACTTGGAAAATGTGTGGTTTTGATACTTTATGATCGTTTAAGTTTTATGGGTTGTTTGAGAAATTTTGTAGTATCCATAGGCAGTTACACTTCTCTTTAATGAGCTTGATTTATTCATCATTAGACCTTATTTTCTAGTCTTATGCGAATTAATGGAATGTTTTTCTCTGCAAAATGTTGGACATTTGCCATTTTCTGCAATCCCACCCCTGTTAAGGAGCTTACCTCGAGGCATAAATACTAAAGGATTGTGTGTTTTACATAGGCTATCATTTGGATGGTCAATGTATTTCAGGTTTGCAAAATCAATGGTGCATTTTCAAACATGATTTTTTTATGTGCATCATTGATGAATGTCGGTCATACGACAAAGTGGACACCATTTTTATTTGTGTCGGGAGTTGGGATGTGTGACATTGTGGATGTGTTATATCACAACGTGTGCGTGTGAGTGTGTAAGTGTGAGAAGTCCATTCAGAGGTGTGAGCGTGTATGTTCCATATCTTTGGATTTTAGCAGCAGTTTTTCGCAGCTAACGCGTTTCCCTCGAGGTTCGCACGCAAACTGCGTGCACAACACATTTACTGTACCGTATGCACTTCTCCGGGAGGGATTTATCTTTTAGCATGGACGCAAACTTTCTTACTTTACACTTGTGATATTATCCTAAGCTACACTTGCTCCGTATCAACAAGTAGATGGACACCAAAGTAGTCACGCAAGATTAAAAATCACAGTCATTTACTCTCGAAAAGCTGCTTAGTGAAGTCTTCGTCATCACACAGAAAAAGAACGAAACAAATTCCTTCGCAACCTTTGTGAAAAGCTAACTCACTGGACTCAAACGCACCACGCCAGAGAGCTTTATTTAACGTCCGGCGTAGTTCTTGAACTCAATCGGTCAACAAAGACAGCAAAGACATCTTGAAAGCTCCGCAGCTTTTTCTGATAAAAGAGCAGACGCTTGTTGTGGTGGCGTGTCGTTAATTTGAGACGCTGACTAATAGCGGCTCGCTAATGGGCTGCGCAGACACCATTAGCGTCTGGGAGATAAGTCTATCTAAGAACTGATGCGAAGCACACACATAAACAAGCATATAGTACAACACATAGACGGATAATCCATTGTATATGAAGATTAGTTAGGGTAAATAAAGACAGATTGACTGTATATAAGGACAAGAAAAGTGTATATAAAGATGGACAGCTAGAACCAAACTAATGTATGGAAAGATGGGTAGACCATATTCATACAAAGAAATAAGTTGGATTGATAAACAGACTCCCGCTGACATAAATGGACAAAATATACAAGATGTCTGAGTGAGGATACAGAATGTTACTTTTGCTTATTTTGCTTAATATTAGCAGTTTGCTTATGTCTTCATTGAGCAGCTTGATTTGAACAAACAACTTTCATTTGGATTGGATTAGCTGTTTCAGTCTTCATTGAGAAGAAGACACTACAGTACATTTTGGATCTTTTTTTTATTTCTGTGACCGGAAGTGCCGGGTCAAGTCACAGGCCTCTAAGTTAGCTTTTCTTGCTAACCACTTACCACTTAAAAAGGCAGTGTTTCATGTGAACAATGTATATTATGTGTAATGTGATTGTAGTGCCACTGTTGAAATTCACCATCACTTTGTTTGTTTTTCTATTGCTTTTCCCACATTGTGCCTGCCATCAAAACCAAACAAAAAAAAAATACTGTCTTGAGAGGTTCTACGTGGCCGCCACGTCCGTTGGAATCCCATTATGGCTCCGCTTGTCTTATCAGGTGCTGTGAGTGGCACGTAACGCTAACAGTGACGGCCTGCTGTTCCCAGGGAGGCGGGGATGTGTGTGTTGTGTGTTGTCTGGGGTGGAATGATGGGTTGCCTTGCTTGCTTGCTCCATATTTGTTCATGTTTAGTGTAGCAAGATGCCAAGGAGCTGAGATGATCACAAAGACAGACACGTCCTTAAATGGGGGATATGCGTCCTGACAATCAGGAACATTTTCCATATTTCTGATCAAATTACGCAAAAGCTGAATGTCTCTCTTATTAAATGCATTCCAATACATAGGTGGATAGATGTACATTTGTGTATTTGCTTTGTCATGTGGTGAAAAAGGTGAATAATAGTTTTTTTCTAAAAATGGATAACGGAAACGCACAATCCAGTCCACTCAAGTTTCGATAATAAAACATAAAACAAGAACCCGCTCAAGAAGCTTGAAAACAGTCGTAAATATTTTGTTTAACGCCAAAGGAAGCAGACCGGGCCAGTTAATAACAACCAGGAAATGCGGCAACTGATCGGAAATCGCCGACATGGCGTGTTGTTAACGTATTTACCAATCAGGCTCTGCTTCCTGCTGCATTAACTTCTTTGTTTCTTTTTTTATTTATTTTTTTTTTGCTTTTAAAAGCTTTTCAGAGCGATAAGCCACAAGCGCTCCCGCCTGCGGGATAGATGCGCTGTCATGTCACGGCAACCGGGAGCTCAAACACACAGGCCATTATTACATTTGCGTAAAATAGCACAGTATGTCGTTTTTATCATATGGGCTGTAGATTTACAGTTTGTTTACGCCATATTAGCTCATGCGCTTCACTATACGCGGACCCCCGTCTTCATACGAAGTCTTGAATTTCAAAATAGTACAATTGGCACAAAATCAATAGTTGCATCAACAATTTGCATGTTGTCTTCGTCATAGCCTGGTAACAACTACAAAGACTAACTACTGTTTATTAACTACAATTACTGACATTGACGACTAAAGACGCCAAAGAAAAGTTCATTAGGTGAAAAATCCAATTTAACTGGGCTGGCAGTATGAACTGTAAGTTAAGTATTCCTGTGATTGGCTGCAGAACAGGAAGTGATAAAAGGTGAAAACAGGCTTATGTTTTTCTCCCACGTTATCAGAGGACGTCTTTCTTTCTCCTTTTTCCTCCGTCTTCTCTTTCTCCTTGTCCTGGTGCTCAGGAGGAGCCAGCCAATAAAGATAAGCTTGACAGAGGAGTCATCCAATAAAAGATAAGCGTCCGAGTGGTCCGGCCAATAACAGATAAGATGGTGGTAGGTGGTTAAGGGTGTGTTTTCGTCTGTGACTTCCTGGCTGGTTTTGGTCGGAATGATAGGCAACGCTGCTGATACGCTCGGCGTCTTGTTGGCATTTGCGCAGACGAGTGACCATCTCATGATATATATATATATATATATATATATATATATATATATATATATATATATATATATATATATATATATATATATATATATATATATATATATATATATATATATATATATATATATATATTAGAGATCTACAACTCCGGGTCATTCAGATGACTTAAAGGGGACGCGCTAGCTAGCTTGTCGGATTAAAATCACCTTAGCAACGGTGTGCTTCATTCAAGATTCAAGTTTCATTGTCATATTTTCTTATAAATTCTTATTCTTTTCACTTCCCCGAGCAGACTACATTCCATAATCGAGCAAATATAAAGTAGGCAATAAAACAAAATCGACTAATTACGTGTCCACCAAAAATTCATACTTTTGTCAATTACTCAAAATTTATATTTCTAACATACGCCTGGTTTCATTAAGCCTAATCATGTTTTGAAATCCGTTGAACTCTATCTTGAAACCGTCCTTATCTTGAAACAACTAACCATGGCTTAAAATGATGTATAAATATACATGAAAGTATTTATTGAAAATGAAATATAAATTACAAATAAACACATGTTGACCGTCTTTATATAAAATAAAAAAAAAATCATAGCATATTTTTACATCACTTATCTAATTTTGTGTGTGTGTGTGTTTCTCTTCCCCATGTAACTTTGCTTCCCAAGCGCCATGTTAGGCCTCGTCGTCTTTTCACTACTTGTGGTGTTGAGGCCTGCTGAAAAGCCAACAGAGAGCAGGCAATGAGCTAAGTGACGCTTCGCTCTTTGGTACCTCACACACACACACACGCACACACACACACACACATCGGAGATGGAGGCAAAGAGCACACAACAAAGCCACGGCGGCTCCAACCAATCAGCAGTCAGTCGACAGGCCGCTCTTTTGTCCATCATTCAAGCGCAGACGAGAGCACAAACAAGAGGCGGTGTGTGTGTGTGTTGGGGGATAAAAGCCCTCCCCCATGCCAGCCGTAATCCAATTAGAGGCCTGCAAATTTGATTGGCGCCCCAAGAGTGTGCCTTCAGCTGTCCATCATTAGCGACTGCAGTGTGGCTTGGGGGGGGGGGGCTGTCAGTGCATCCATGTGTGCACGTGTGTGTGTGTGTGTGTATATGTGTCCGTGTGACATGGAGCAGGACGCTTTCTTTATCTTGGCTGCCTCAAAGACGACAACTCTGTCTTTATGTGTCTGACGTATACGTCAGTGTGTGTGTTTTGTGCTTGCGTGTGTGTGTATGCGTGTGTGAGTGTGCATGTATGTGAGAGAGAAAAAGACACAGAGTGTGTGAGGGTTTGAGTGTTACTGTGTGTGTGTGTGAGAAAATAAATGTCGAATGTAAAGCTTTGTGTAGTTGTGTGAGCAAGTTTTCATGAGTGTATGTGAGCATCTGTGTGTGTTTTGTGTTCTGAATGTGTTCATGTTTGTGTGGTTGTGTGCATGTTTTCATGGGCGTGTGTGTTTCTGTGTGAGTTAGCGTCCGTGTGTGTTTTGTGTGTGTGTGAGAGAAAAGAGAGACAGTGTGTGCCTGTTTGTGTCCATGTGTGAGAATAAATGTCTAATGTAATGCTTTGTGTAATATGTGCAAGTTTTCATAAGTGCGTGTGAGCATCTGTGTGTGTTTTCTGTGTGCGTGTGAGAGAAAGAGAGATGTGTGTGTGTTAATCTGTAGTGTGTGTGTATGAATGAGAATGTTCAGTATTTTTTTTTAGTGTATATGTTTGTGTGCTTGTGTGTACATGTTTCTTATGAGTGTGTCTGTTTGTGTGAGCATCTGTGTGTTTTATGTGTGTGTGATAGAGATGGAGAGAGACAGTGTGTGTGAGTGTTAGTGTGTATGTGTGAAAATGTGTAGTATGTAAGTTTAAAGTGTGTGTGAGCATCTGTGTGTGTTTTTTGTGACACTGTGTGACAGAGACCGTGTGAGTGAGTGTTAGTGTGTGTGTACGTGTGAAAATGTATAGAATGTGTGCTTACATGTTTGCATGGTTATGCCTGCGTGTGTGTGTCTGATGTTTAGGTGTGAGTGTGTTTGTTTATGTTTTTACATTTGTGGAGGTTGTTATTCTTAGGTTTGTATTACTTTTATGACCAAGTGTGTGTTATAGTTTTACTTTAATGTTTTTTTGTTGCTGTTGTGTTACTGTTTGTGTGTTTCTGTGACAATATTTGAATCTTGTTATGTTTGTATTATTTTATTTTGATGTGTGTATGTTGTTTTTGTGTTGGTTTTGTTTTGTGTGTATTTAGTGTTATTTTTACATTTATGATATTACATTTATGTTTTTGTGTTAATTTAATTTGTGTGTGTGTTGTGTATTTGTTGTATGTATATTTCAATGTGTTTTAATGTTGCCTTTACGTGTGATTGTATTCATTTTTGTGAGTGCTGTCGTCAAACTGTTTGACTGTTTGCGTCGATCTTACGAACGTGCGTGTGTTCATGTGCGTGTTAGTTTGCGTGCGTGCGCGTTGCGCCGGCGCAGACGCGGCGTCTGGCCCAGTCTGACACGTTCCAGATGTTGGCGAGCTGAGATCGCGTCGCTCAGCCTCGCCGCCGCTGAAACAAAACTCGGGACAAGTTAATCCGTCAGAGCTCGCCTTTATCAGCGTAAAACCCAGCCAGCATCCAACCGCTTTCTACAACCCCGCCCCCTACAAGCCCCCCCCCCCCCCCCCCCCCCCCCCCCCATACAGTGATGGATGGGCTACTTTGCAAGCACTTGTTCAAGCGTCCATTTGTTTCCGTGCGGATTATAAACGTCTCCATTGCTCAAAGTGTCCTCATCCACTTGTTGCAGGCCTTTCACTCACTTGGTGCTTTGTCGCCGACGTCCTCCCGGCAGCCTCTTTAAGTTCTTTTTTTCCGGGCGAGCTAAAAGAGTTAAGCCGTTTTGAACATCACTAAAGCCACTTAACAAGACAACAATGCAAAAAAACAACAACAACATCTTGCCAATCCTAACACACACCCCACCATTGAGTGAAATACACCCTATAATTCAGTTATTATAATATTATTAAAGCAAGTGGTTGGCAGGATTGTAATTTATTTCAGAATTTTGATGATATTCTCAGAATATGGAGAATAGTGGCTATTTTCAGAATCCTGATTTTATTCTAATTGATTGAACTCTTCTCTTGCCAGCAACAAGAATTCTCGTTGTGTAAAGCACTTGTCTGCCGGTGATTTTTTTTTCCTTTATGAATGGAGTGACAACAAGTCAACATCCTGACTTTATAGTCCAATTACTCACATTCTTAGTTGAAAGTCACAATTCTCACTGTAGAGACAATTCTGACTTTATTCTTACTTATTCTGACGCTGAACTGTTTTGTTTTACTTTAAACTGTCACTTCTGACTATTCTCACAGACTTTGACAGTGAAAACCCACAGTCAAAATTTTCACTCAATATTCCTCTCAAAAAAGAAAAAAAAAGACACACATGCACACATATATATATATATATATATATATATATATATATATATATATATATATAATGTTTTTTTGTGCTTGGTTGTGCTAGTTTTCAGGTTTCCACATGTGAATAAGACTTTTCTTGAGCCAAGTTGAAACGAGGATTTAAAGGCCAACTTCCTCTCTGCCTCTTGTCGGCATCTTTGAGCATCCCGGATGCAAAAGTGCACGGCGTTAAAAGACGAGCCACTTTTGTGGGGAACTTCAAAGCGACTCTTGTGCGTGTTGCGCTAATTGTCCCGGCGCGGAGAAGGCTTGTCGGGAAATGCAGTGGATCTTAAGAAGAGCTAAGAAAGGGGAGCTTTGGGAGGATTTGAGGAGAATGGCGAACCACTTTGGTTCTTCAGTGTCCTGCCTGAGGCTCAACACACAAGATCACACTTAGAAGGCAAGCACTTATTTGTGCATGCTTATTTTAGTAGACTAAACAAAAGGTGTTGAGTTTGGAATCAACTGGAAAATTCTGCAACGGTTTGCAATTGGACCAAAAACTAGAAATCAAGTTTGGCCAAAAACCATAGAAAATGTTTATATTTATAATTAGTAGGGGTGGGAATCTTTGATTGTCTCGCTATTTGATTCGGTTCCGATTTTGAGGTCTCTAATTCGATTCGGAATCGATATTTGATGTGAAACGATTTTTGATTAAAAAATGAACTATAGTTGCATTGAATTGAATCGTATTGTATTCATTTCAATTTAAAAAAAATCATGCTGCTTCAGTCTGTGAGGAGGCAAAGTGTCTTTTTTTTTTAACCTTTTTTAAGTTTTGATCTGTAAGTAACATGCCTTTTCCCACAAAACTGCTATACTCTTTGAAGCTAGCTATACATTGTATAACTTTCACAATATAACATAAGATGAGCAAAAAAAAGGTAGTAGATACATTGTCATTTCATAGGAAATTGCAGCACAAAAATATTATGTTTATGTAAATATTTCTGAGTACATTTATGACAAGCAAGATATGAAAATGAACTTTTTCAGGTGAGCGGCTAAATTGAGAGCATGGGCAAAGCGTCAACCGTATGCAAATTTGTTCATGTCTGAGCATATTGGGAGCATTATCAGTCATAACAAATTATTTCATACAGTATAGACCGTATTTTCATTCATTTACTGTATATGAATAATGTTTTTGTGAATTAATTTAGAGTTTGCATTTTCTCTTGTTTTATTTTGTGGACATGCTGAAGTTTTGTGTTAATTACAGAACGTTTGCTTTCTGTTCTGTATGAATATGTGATCCTGGTTAACTCATTTCCTTCAAATACGCTCGAGAGCGTCATCTATTAAATCCATCAATAACTCGATTTAATTTTACACATATCAATTTAGGGACATATTATATCGTTTTAAATCGTAGAGAATGAGATGGAATGTTGCGGTTTTAGCTACTCTTCCCTCACACTCATTGTGAAAGAAGCTTTAACGGGATCTCGTTTTTACCAGGAGAATCCGAAGAAGTATTGCGACACTCCGCTTTTCCACTGGTACTGTTTACACGCCCTTAAGCCCGGCTATATTTATGACTTCACGCACGCGCCTACGGCGCTCCCGTATGGGCATTTTCACACACTATTTCTCCACGCAAGTTCTTAGCACACCGGAGAAACGAAACAGATGCGATTGTCAGCACGCACTTTAATCCTCAGGCACGCCAGCACGACTGGAACGGCGAGGGGCGACGCCCCCCGATCCCACCTCGCAGCCGTCACTAATCCTGCTATCCTTCTTTAGTATTCTCTGACGTGCTTTCGTCAAAATACTCCCAAGGATAAAAAAATGGCGCCTTATTTTTTTCCTGGGAAATTAGTGCGTTTAGATGAGGTGGACCTGTCTCATGTGAATGAATCACTGCTCAGCCCGCCCTCCTTTCAACGGCGCTGTTTGGAATTTAACTGACAAAATTCAGCAACAATTTTGTTAGGAATTCAACTAACCTTCTGAAGTTTAGATAAAAGTTGGGGTACGTGGCATTTACCTTTTAAATTTAAAAACGCGAGAAAAATGTGACTAAAATTTTACATTTTATGAAAAATAATGTGGGTGGATAGAAATGCTGCTTAATTTAGAAATATAACTATAGAGTTATGAAAATAATTTAGAAATTTGTAGTCTACAATTTTTTGGGGATGGGGAATGCAAATAAAGTTCTACATTTTGAAAAAAATGCAAGTTCAGAACTCAAAATTTGGTGAAAAATGAAATATTGAAACAGAATGTATTTTAAAACATGTTGGGCAAAATACCATTAACCTTGGCAATTTTATTAACTTTTAAAACTTAGATGAATCATTTAACCAAATTAAGAAAACTGCTGAAGTTTAACATTTTCCCAAAATGGTTAAAGGCACTATACTGTACTTTTGGTACTATACTGCACTGATTAGCACGTCCGCCTCGAGTTCCAATCCAGCTGGCTCCGGCCTTCTTGTGTGGAGTTTGCGTGTCCTCCCCGAGCCTGCGTGGGTTCCCTCCAAGCACTCGGTTTTCCTCCCACACTCCAAAAACATGCACGGCAGGTGTATTGGATCCGTAAAATCGTGATTGGGCGTGTGGATGGTAGTTCGACTGTGTGCCCTGCGATTGGCTGGAAACCAGTTGAGGGTGTCTCCCGCCAATTGTGCACAGTCAGCTGGGATAGTCACCAGCAAGCCTGTGACCCTTGTGAGAATAGGCTCTAGAAAATGGATGGTTAAATGAAATCAACTGATTTTTTAAATTTGGTTCAAAAACATGGTGGAAAAATGTAATTATGATTCAGAATGGATGAAAATAAATGTTTAGACGAAGCATTAAAGTTTGGAAAAAAGTGAAGCAACAGTGTCTGACAAAAGCTCAGTTCAGCGAGCATGACGTCTACCGGCGCTGCAGCCGCCTCAAGTGCGGACCCCCCGAGAGCTTTGGGTGGTCTCGGGAAGCGGGCGCACCCCTCGTTGGCTCGTAAAAAGCGACACGGGCAAACAAGGGCCCATGACGAATGGCATGCTGTTTCTCCACGCGTGAATGAACAAAAGTGGCAAAAAGCGAAAGGAGGAAGCGGTGAACGGCAACCGCTTATTGTGAATGGCCAGCAGGAAGTCAAGGTTGCAGCAAAAAAAAAAAAAATGCTGCTTCATGATGGAAGGGCCATTATTGCTAAAATCAACACGGCAACACTTTTTCTTGGCATTTTTATTTGAAAAAAAATATTTGACTTTGTGACCAACCCTATAAAAGCCTTTTTCTTATAGTGTAAAAAAATGTACATAGAAATCAAGACACGCCTTTAAAGGAAATAGAATGAAAAAAAATGTTTATAGTTCTGAAAAATACACAGAAATATAACAATAAGACAAGATAATGAATGTAATATATTTAATGAAAAAAAACTTGTCAACTATTCATGCACCCAATCATACATTTATAATGCATGTTTTTGGAATGTGGGAGGAAGCCGGAGTGCCTGGAGAGATCCCACATGGGCACGGGGTGAACATGCAAACTCCACACAGGGAGGACTGAGTGAGCGGGAATTTAAACTATGAGGCAACGGGCTAATCACTCGTACCGCCTCGTCGTCCGCTATCCCTTATTTTCATAAACTTTGACTAAAATCTTAACACTTTGGCCGCCAGGAAGCCGAGACCTCAAAGGGGTTGCTTTTGTAGAAGTCCCAAAATGGACATCTCAGTTGAAAATTCATTTTTTCGTCCACAACTCAAAACTAATCTCTGCAACATAAGTCTGATTTTGTGAAAACGTGTCACTATCTAGAATTATCTTTTAAAACATTTCCGTAATAGATGAATCCACCTTCTCTGATAAGTATTTGGGGATCCGCTGTAATATCAGAAACATCTTTATAATTTCCCCCAAAAAGGAAATAAAAAGCTTTTATTTGTTTTTTAAGTGCATAAATGCAAGGACTACATATGGCTCGAAAGCTCCTGTTAGCAATCCCTGCTTAAGATAGAAATACTGTTACAAAAAAAAAATGCTGGTTACATTTCTGTCACAGTTGTTTGCTCCCGTGTGTGTGTGTGTGTTTGAGATTGCGTTATCTGTGTTTAACATAGCTTGTGTGTTTATTTTTGTTAGCGTTGTTTGAGATTGTGTGATATTCAAAGGTGACAATTGTTAGCTCATTTTGGTCCAAGGAATCATATTACCTAACAGACTGATGTTTTTGTAATGAAAAAATACGTACTTTAGGTCGGGCTGCACGATTATGGCCAAAACAACAATCACGATTATTTTAGTCAATATTGAAATCACGATTATTCATCATGTTATTCATCAACATGTCTTTTTATTGCCTATTATTTACTTATTTATTTATTAGGCTTGATACTTACAAACAATAATAACAGTAAAATAAAATAAATAAATGAAGTAAGTAATCATTTAAAGAAATTTACCCAAAACATGGCAAAAACTTGGCACACAGGGCAACACAGCTAGCTGAGTGCAAACCAATGAGAAAAATGAAGTCTACTTAGAACCAAACACATGATTTACTTTTATGCAAATTTTAATGCATTAGCAGTCAAAATGTCATTTTTGGTCATTTCAAACTGAATTTATTCCGACTGACAGCAAGCACTGTATATATTAGGAATCAGGTGAGAAATTCAATGCCATTTCACACTGGTAAATAATATATTAGGTTGAGAAAAGCAGAGGCTTTTGTCGCGCATGTGGGAAACATTGCCCCCTGGTGGTAGAATGACAAAGTGCTTGATTTGACATGTTTAGCCGGCTATTTAAATGTTAATATCGCCGAGGATCAGGTAATTAATCGTGGTAGCCAATATCGCGATTAAAATTCGATTAATAGTGCAGCCCTAAATTCAGGGCTCCCAAATAAACCTTAACCCTTGTTCAAGATTTTGTTTATTCCTTTGATCTTTACATCAAAGGCATTTCAGATCCAAGGCAACACTCAGGAGCTGAAATTTCACCCTGATGGTGACGTGTCAAAGTTCATCATAAACAGTGCCATCTCTTGGCTAAAATACGGCCAAAATATTGTTGAATAAAATGACCCAAAATGGTCCTACTGCACAAAACTCACTCAGTGGTAACCCCCTTGGAAGGTTAAAAAAATTATCACGCACCCATGCTAGAAACCGAACAGGAAGTCATCCATTTTGATAAAGCTGGCGAATTCCATCTTTAATGTTAAGTCTTGCTTCACGTGGTCTCCTTTAAAGGTCCTCTAAGTCAGACCTGAACATCTCCAAGTTGTGAGCTTGTGTGTCAACAGGATATGCGGAAACGCCAGGAATGCTAACAGACGGTGGGCCTGCGCTGTGCCGGCTCCGACTCTTATCAGGCGGGTCCCCGCTCGCAATCAGCTAGCCGGCCGGCCGCTGGCCTTCATACGGGGAGACAATAATAATAACCTCTTCTTCTAAGAATGTACGATGAAAAAAAATGACAAACACACGCGTGCCTCACATAGTTGCCGCTCGAACACGGCGGCCGGGTGCCTTTTGATGACATCATCAGCTAATCGCCGCAACCCCCTCCAGTTTGTGTTTATGGAGCCGAGTTGGAGATTAGGAGTGACTGGAGCGTTTCTATTGCCCCCCCCCGCTCCATTTTTTCAAGGGGGTCCCCCCCTTATCGAAGGCATGGAGACTGGGCCTATCTCCATACATGCGCGTGTGTGTGTGTGTGTGTGTGTGTGTGTGTGTGTGTGGACTTGAAACGGGTCAAAAGCGTCAGATACGTCTGTCGCCGCAGTGTCGATACGCTACGGAAAGTCGGAGTAAAACGTTTCGATTGGCTAACCCGTTGGGCCGTATTTGCGAATATGTCGCAATGCGTCGTAAGTACGAGATTTTTCCAACACGCACGCACGCAAACGTGACACGTTGACACGGAACACACACTCATTAAAAAGATGTGGACAGCGTGGGAACAAGTGCGGTGTTGTTGAGAGGAAGATCAACATGGCGCCGTCACACTCCTCCTTATCACACACACACACGCGTGTGTGCGTGTCTATGTATACACAAGCGGGACCAACAATCTCAGTGGGATGCTATAAAATTGAGCATTTTTGCAAATTGGATTTTAAAGAATAAAAAAATGCTCAAGTGAACTAATCAAAGGTTAGCTAGTTTGTCTCGCAGTCACCAGGCTCTGGATTTGAATCCCCTTTTAATGTTTTAAGTCCTGTTCTTAACTGTTCTGAACTATATGTTAAATTAGATTTTAGAGTTGATTCATTTGTCATTTTAAAAATCTGTAAATTGTGATATTGAGATTTTGTAAATGGTGCTAACTACCTAATTGTGGCATTTAAAGGGGTACTCCACTTATTTATTTGTGTTTAGCAGTACAAAGTTAATATTTTAGTCATAATGAACTGTTTTACTATTAGCCACTTTCAGACACTTGGTTAGCCTTCTGTCAGACCTGTTCTCAAAAAGGAAATAATTAAAAATAAATATCTGTCCACAGAAAAATGTTCAACTTAAAGTGTCCTATTTTGGGACCAAATTTTTTCACAAAAAAAAATAAAATAAAATAAAATAATATATATATATATATATATATATATATATATATATATATATATATATATATATATATATATATATATATATATATATATATATATATATATATATATATATATATATATATATATATATATATATATATATATATATATATATATATATATATATTTTATTGATGGTACTTGAAAAATAATTTAGTTATCAAATTAATAATAGGCAAAATATTAACTGTTTACACTTAAAAATTGCAAAATAAAGCAAGTCATGCACAACCTATGAATGCAAAATCTACATGCAATTTTTAAATCTGCATTCTTCATTTTCGTCTGAATATATTCCACCTTTTTTTTAACTGATCATACCTTTTAATCAAGGTTTTCTTGTAAAACAGATCATAAATGATCGTTTATTTGGCCCAGCCCTAGCATGAAGCTAATGGACTTTGTAAGCTTACTGTATGTGGTTTGGTTAAAAACGTTATTTTCTTTTTTAATGAGGAAAATATCCGACGAGCGACTTTTTGTGTTTTGAGAAGCTCTTAAATTGGGTTACTGGTATGTTTACAAACATCCCCCTCACTCCCCAAAAATTAAATAAAAAAGAGAAAATGCACCAGATTTTTTTTTTTTTTTGTGTGTGTCTTCAGGGAGGAGCATTGTGATACTTTTAATGAAATCGAATCTGCGGGTTGTATTGGGTTATATGGGACGGGCGCATGTGCGTGTGGGTATGTGTGTATTGTGTGAGGACATTGTGCTGAGCTCAGATCTTCAGCGGGCTCTTTCTCCATTAATGCTCCATTAGCCAAATTAGAGGCCTAATTGGGAAGGCGAGGAGATCGCTAATGTGTGTGTGTTTTTGCGCGCGTGTGCGTGATCAAGTAAGACATCCGAAAGGACGTCCGAAAGGACAGAGAAACCAAGGCGCAATTGGACGCCGATGACAGAAGCGGCCGCCTTAAAGGGCCGGCGGCGGTGGCTCAGCTCCCGCTGACGCCATTAGCGGCTCGTTAGCTGATTAGCTGGCCTGGTGGTGGATGAGCCCCGGGCTAGGTGTGTGTGTGTGTGTGTGTGTTTGTGATTGTGTGTGTGTTTGTGCGCCAGGTATCGCTAATTGGGTTTGCGGTCACGTTGTGTGTGTGCTGGAGATGCTCCTCCGTTTGGGTGATATAAATCAGTCACATTTTTCCCGCTTTGATCGACTTCCCGTTGCGGGTCGAATCGACCCGTTGAAATATTAAAGAACTACCATAGTGAAATCGTTGAAAGTCGTTTTTGGATGTGGATTTTAAAATAATTGTCAATCATTGCTGTTTTTAACTCAGTTTTTGACACATTGGGCTATGGATTAGTTTAGATGAAAGTGTCTTTTTTACTTTTTTTTCTTTTTTAACTTGAAACCATGTATAACAACAGTAAGATTTTTTAAGGCATCATTTTCTGGACATACCGAAAAGTTTTTTCTTTTCGAGGAAAGGTGTAATGAATTTAAGTCATTTCATCTTCAAAAACAATTCTTCTATTTTTTTGTTAATCCTAAATTAGTGGGTGAGTTTGACTCAGAACAGAGGTTCTAATGTTAATTTTTTTTAGACCAGCCCCACAAAATACAATAACAACAACAAAAAAAATCTAAATATAATTTAAATATAAATATAAATATAAATATATATTTGTTCATGTTTTCGGACAATTGGGTAGGGAAACATCCTATTCAGACAGTTTGAAAATTATGTTTTTTTTTATTTAAAAGTATCATTTTAATGTCAAGTTAATAAGTTTGAAACTAAAATACTTGGTTAGTTTCCTTCTCAAAAACACATGTATGCAAATTCATATGTAAATATAAAATCTCATTTCTCGCTGTCCTAATACAGCGGGTCAGTTTGACCCAGAATGAAAGAAGTTCATTGGATTAATACTTTGTTATTAATACTAGTATTACATGTAATATTTGATTGGCCTCCTTTAGTGACGCGAGAGGGTGGAAATTTTCAGAATAAAAATTCCGTGCTTTTCCTCTGTCATGATTGACAGCTTTGTTTAGCTAGAAAACATAGCAGCATCCATGTATTGTGTCAACACATCCGGCCAAAAGGTGATTGGTGGCCAGATAATGGCGTGTGTGTGTGTGTGTGTGTGTGTGTGTGTGTGTGTGTGTGTGTGGTCCAACAGTCTCGTGAGCTAAGTGACTAAAATAAAAGAATTTTTAATTTCGGGACTATGGCTTTGAAGTCGGAATGCACTTTATTGTCAGAGGTTAGTCAGAAGTCGAAATTCAGAACTTTATTCCCTGAATGTTAACCTTTTTCTCAGAGGTCAGTCAGAAGTCAAAATTCAGAACTTTATTCTCAGGATTTTTGCCTTATTTTCAAAAATTTTAGAAGTCAGAAATCTGGCTTTAAAGTCAGAAATATGATCTTAGAAGTCAATCAGAAGTCAAAATTCAGACTTTAAAGTCAGAATTCTAACTTTAAGAGAATTCCTATTTTATTCTTATAAGTCGGTCATATGTCTCAGAAGTCAGAATTCAGAGCATTCTCAGAAGTCTTTCGAGTAAGAACTCTTTAAAGTCAACATGAGATCACAATTCTGGCTTCAAAGTCAGAAATCTGATTTTATTCTCAGTCAATCAAAAGTCAAAATTCAGACTTTAAAATCTGAATATTTACTTTATTCTCAGAATTCTAACTTTTTTCACAGAAGCACCAGAATTGAGAACTTTGGCTTTAAAGTCAGGGTTCTTATTTCATTCTCAGAAGTCATTCAGATGTCTCAGAGGTCAGGACTCTGGCTTTAAAGTCAGAATTCTGACTATTTTCAGAGGTCAGTCAGAAGTCTTAGAAGTCAGAAATCTGTCTTTAAAGTCACATTTCTGGCTTTATTCTCACAGGTCAGTCAGAACTCTCAGAAGTCAGAACTTTGACTTTAAAGTCAGAATTCTGAGATCCAACACTTTATTCTCACAGGTCAGTCAGAAGTCAGAACTTTGACTTTAAAGTTCGAATTCTGAGATCCAAATTTTGAGATCATAATTCTGAATTGAAGTCAGATTTCTTAAAGTCGGTATTCTGAGATTACAGCCACAGTCAGAATTCTGACTTTAGATTTCTGACTTTAAAGTGAGAATCCTTCGAATAAAGTCAGAATTCTGAGATCAAAAAGAATCCTGCCAGACAATTTGTGAGGAACTGCAATCGTCCACCGTGATCGTCTCCTCAGAGTGGACAAGTTTGCTTATTTTTTTTTCTTTTGGTACTTACTGTCGCCGGATGATTGACAGCGACCCCCCCCGCCCATTTGAATGTCCCGATGAAGTCTTCCCGGTCGGTCGGTCGGACGCAAACGCGCCCGCCGTCCCATCTGCGCTTTCGCTCGGGCGACATTTCTCTGCGGGGGGCTTGTAATCGAATGAAGGCCCCCTCCCCCCCCTCCGCGCCCTTGTGAAACCAATTGTAGCGCTATTATCTTCTTAGGGCCCCATTTGTGTGTGGGGGGGGGGGCACTTAGAGCGAGATAGTCACCGGGGGCTAATCTCATATTTGGATTTCTTAGTCATCAGATTGGCCAATGTCAAAGCGCCGGCGGGTCGGCGAGACCTCCTGACCGACGGCTGTTTGTGCGTTTTAGCATCGAGAGGTCGCCGGCGTGGCCGTTTAGCGCGTTGGCGGCCCTGCGGGGGGGGCGTGTCGGATGGCGGGAGTGAATATGGGTGATTGATGGACTGCCGGGTAATCAATGTCAAGCAGCTAATCTCGCCCGCGCGGCGTACACGCAACGTGATGATTTAGCGTGCTCCTGTCGAGCTCCGCAATTAATCCATATTTCATGGATGGACTGAAAGGTTATCGAACATTCACACTCGTTTACTCATGCTGTAGCGTGCTGGTATCGTTTGGTATCGGCTGATCCGTCAATTTGATGTCACCGTCTGTCGTTTTACACTAGTTCCTTTTTTTGCATAGATTCAGATTTTTTATCTAGCATCCCTTTTTTGTCGTTTGGTATTGTGTCATATCATAGGGTATCACTTTGCATGGTATCGTTTGAAAGATCTCATTTGATTCTTCATATTAGGGATGGGCGGATACCAGTACCAAGTATTGGTATCATGGCGATCTCTGGCTTTTTTTCAAGGTAACAGTACTTATAATGGGAATCGATACTAGTATCGGCCACTCGTAGAAATTTTATGATCGTCAACTAGAAATTACAAATTAGAAGAACAGAAAATAGCCATTAAATGTAAAGGAAAATTGCTGTATTGGATGATATCAGTCTTAATTTAAAATTGCCATTGTTTTTGTGGGGACATTTTGTGTGCCAAAAGGATTAGTGGTATTGGTACTTGTATCAGTCAGAAAAAAGTGTTACCAAACATCCTTACTTTTTATTGTTTATTTAGTAAATTGTAATGCCTTGAGATATGAGTTACAATTGTTCTGTAACATTGGTTGCAACTCAAACGCCTCACATCTCAAAGCATCTTTTTCAATTTAAATGAATTGAAACAGCCAGAATTCACACAAGTGACTCCCTTATGAACATATAATTACAAGTGAACTATACCTCCATATTAGTGTGCTTTTTGAAAAAGTATAGTAATTAGGAAATTATATAGTTTCTCAACATTTTATACTTCACTTAAATTGTCTTTATATTGAGTTGATTTTCATAGTAGATAAAAGATGCATGACTGCTATTATTGTTATATTGTCTGTCTACATGTGTTGCACCACCATCTGTATTCAAACATGAGTTCTTTTAGTTTATGACTGGGGTTTTGCATCTATAATTTGCATTTTTTTCTGTCATTTTCTTCGCAAATATAACATTTCTTAATCCACATTAATGTGGTGAAATTTTCAAATGTCCAGTAATTTTTTGTATGCTCAAAATGAGTACATCCAGTACACATCTCCAAATGAGATATTTTGGAGGGTCTGGAGGAACACCACAAATCTTTTCATTGTATTTTCTGTCACTTGACTTTGAATAGACGGCATCTGGTGTGATGCCGCTGCCAGAGGGCATGATGAGTAGCACTTATTACCTCACCCCCTCACCACCTCCACCAGCACACGCGCAAACACGCAAGTCCCGTCGTAGGGAATACTCCCATAGTGGCGGGACGGGAAAAGCCAGGTTTCAGCCGGTATCGATCGGGGAACATCGGATTATACAGTCTAGCTCTATAGGCTGAGCGGCCTTTCATTCCCGCGCTGAATAGATAGACTGACTGCGACCGCTCTTTACTATGTGGATCGATGCAAATCGTCTTTCCGCCGCGCCGCTCAATTGTAACTCGATTGCGTTTGCCATAAGTAAAACTTTTCCGTCCTGATGTGATTACTCGGGGAGCTCCTCTGCCGCCCGTTCAACAAACCTGCTTGCACTCCTTTACTCGTATTATCCTTTCATAATTTTTGGGATCATATCATGTGTTTTGGGTTATTTTGCTTAGCGTCATATGGTATCATTTTGTATCGTATGGTATAGCTTAATGAGATTTGGTATCATTGTGATCAAATGCTTGAGATTTCGACGATTTTGTACGGCATCATCTTGTTTTGTGTCACAAACTTTGTATGCTATTCTTTCAACATCGTGAAATGGGCATAATTTCAAAAGTACAAAAAAAAAGTCCACAAAAAGAGTCCATTTGTGTCAAACGACTGAGAATCCAATTCAGGAAAATGATTTTTTTTCATTGGTATCATAACTGTGTTGAAAACAACTTTAGCAATTATGGTATTAGCCTGACGTCATATTTTATCCTATGCTAGTGCCTCACATCATTTGGCAGCAATATTGGATCATCAAGAGAACACCCGAATCAATTTAAAATATATTTTTTGAGAATTGGGTGGGAATAAAAAAAAAAATCAGATTAAATATTTTGTATACAGATTAATTTGATGTGACTACTTTGTGAAAAAAGACACATTCTGAGAATTCAGGGGCTGTTTATCAAGTACCATATTGCATTTTGTTTAGGTTTTATTTATTTATTTATTATAATATTTATGTTCTATTTTACCTATTCGACATAGTATATGTAGTTTTTTTTTAATTCTGTGTGCCGTGGGTTTTCAAAAAGTAAACACAATCTTACCAATTTAGTGGATTTATTTCCCAATAATTAGAATATAGCAGATTTTTTTTATACTATTTTGAAATTACATCCAAAACATTCTTCAATAGCATTATTTGATCATGTCATTTTCACAGAACCAACTGAATTTGAATTGAGTGGTTTTGTGGCTTTTCTGCTATTGTAAGGTTCAAATTTAGAATATGTCTTAATTAGAAAAACATTGAAAGATATTAATGAGCAAAAAATTGTTAGTTATAATTATTTTGACTCATATTTCTAAAGCTAGCTAAATAAAAAAAACAATGCTTCATTGAATACCAGCTATAATATATTCTATTCTATTCTTTGCTACAATATCCTTTTGCATGGTGCCTTATTTATCTTCGATGCTTACTTTCCATGTTTATCATGTATAAACATTTTCAGAATCATAATGAGCAAAACTTGATTGACTCTTTTGACAGTAATATTTCTAAAATGAGCTAAATGCAAAATCAATGACGCTTCAATGTTATTTTATTCTATGCTATAGTATCATTTTGCATGGGTGATTATCTATCCTAGACGAAATTAAACACCTGTGTTTTGAGAAAAAGTCGTAAACTGCAGTAAACGTACAGTTTTGTTTCCTAGCGGTTGATGATTGCGTTTTTCCCTGCAAAGCGTTACTGAAAACATTCCGGTACGAGCAGACAGCAACGAGGCGGCGTGATTGGATGGCCGCATTGTGAATCCCGGCTTTGTCCCGACGAGGGCAAAATTCAATCTTGCGACTCGGCACAAAGCTGGCAGCTGTAGCCGCAAACAAAAGCGCGGCTAATATCAGCACGAGAGGCCGCCGCCGTTAACTTGATTTACGGCGTTTTTACAGTAATGCGTCGGAGGATCGCAGCTGCCTCGCGTCTTTGTCGAGAGAGTAGAGGTCAACGCCTGTCAATCAAATGATGATTTTATACGTCGGCTAATTGGCGTTCCAAGTGATGCCATTGAAACCCTGGTCTTAATTTCATTTAGGAACCCTAATTTGAAAAATTTCAGAATGTTAGGAGGATTTCAAAAACAAGGAAAATTGAGAAAAAAAAAGTCTTTCCCGTAATGCTTTGCCGCACCCCTGCGTCTGACGATGCTTTGTGGCGGTGCTGAAAAGCGTTTCTAAGAAGCTGCTGACAGGCGGCTGAATCAGGGCAGAAGCAAAGAAAAACGCCGCAGATGGATCTAAGCATGCCCGCCGTCATTAGCTTCAACGTAATCGCATCATTTTAGTCATTGGGAAGTTGTCGGGGGGCGGGGAGGACGGGACGGGGGGGGGGGGCGCAGTGTATAACGCTGTCGGGAAGTCTTCGTGGCTGCCACTCGTGATGCTGATATTAAAACCGATGATGCCAAACGACAAACTCACTTAGCGGCTTTTAAGGCTTCCTGTACGTCACTCAAAAAGAGAGTGCGGAAAATGTCTTGCGAGTGTTCAACGTATAAAGTAGCTTTTGCCATATAAGTATTAAAAGTACTGGTGAAGACAAAAATTATGCCCAACAGGGTATTAATTAAAGGAAAAGAGCATTGGCAATTTCATTGGCAAGCTGGCTTATTTAGAAAAGGGCACTTTGCGCCGTTGTGGGACTGAACACAGCTGATGTCATTAGCTGCCAATTAAAGTTGTTCCCTCGTTAGTGTATTTATTTTAGGGCTGCAACAGTAAATTATTTCAAGAATTGAGGAATCTGTTAATGAATGAATTGGATTTAAAAAAAAAAGATCGTCCATCCCTTTAATTGAAAACAGGACTTTATTTCAAATTGACTCTGCCCTAACGTAGATACAAATTTGATTCATAAATTCAACTAATGTCAGCTGATGTCAACATGTTAAGAATTTCTTTACAAAATAAAAACAGTTTTGTAAAAGTTTTATTTAGATTCAACACGAGGATAAATGCAATAGTCTGCTTCCATGGAGGTCTATTTACTCGTGAAATACCAAAGATTTGCAAGGATTTAAGGTTAATTCCATCCCAACACAATTAATTGATTAATCTGTTAGCTATTAATAATCGATGGCTGCAGCTCTACTTTATTTAAACTTAAAAATACTTGTTTTCTAATGTCGCTCAATCATCGCTTCAAATGTAGCTTGGATTGGGCCTTGCTGGCCTTGACCGTCTGACGCACTCACGGGTACACACGCGCACACACACTACACACCCACACAAAGTGTATTTGCATTGGGTATTTGCTCAGGCTGGGCTGTTCACTGACAGATGCTCCGGCCACTGACAGATTTAAAAGGTTAGCGTCTTGATTCTTCAGCGCCAGAGGCCACCCGCTGCATGCGTGTATGTGCGCCCGTGCGTGCGTGCGTGCGTGCGTGCGCACGTGTGTGTTTATTGTCTCGCAGCGTCGGGCCGTCGTCTTGTCATCACATTACGTGTGCTGACGACCACAATTTGAACACAAGAGTGAAATTCACTCAGTGTTTGGAAAGTGCACATGTTGCTGTAGGGCGCCAGGTCAAGGCAAGGTTGAGCAGTGGACCAGAAAAATGTTGATCAGAAGCTTCTCTAACCTTTTCGTCACCGAAGGAGACAAGAGGAACATCCCCAGTCAGCTAAACGCTTGGTGGCGAGCCAAGTTGATTTTTTGCTTACTCAAACAAAGACAAATTTTGTTCAGCTTCTCATTAATCATCACAAGTAAATGAAGAAACCTTTCTGTCAATACTAATTTGAATAATTTGGACAATTATTCACAAATATATATATATATATATATATATATATATATATATATATATATATATATATATATATATATATATATATATATATATATATATATATATATATAAATACACTGATACTGTAAATATAATTTTAAATTTTATTGTAATTTAATAATATAATAAAAATCTATTCAGTTTTAATATATATATATATGTATATATATATATATATATATATATATATATATATATATATGTATTATATATATATATGTATTATATACAGTATATTTGTATATTTAAATTGAACAGATTATATATATTTATAAATATTTTAATATATAAATATTACTACTACTAATAATAATTTTTTGAATAAAATGATATATGTTGCCACTTTAAATACAGTACATGTTTATAGAGAATTTTTTTTAAAATAAATGTCTATGACTATTAAATAAGTATTATGTAACAATTACCGGGATATTTATCAATGCAGTGGTTGTCAACTTTTTTGATGATGTGAACTTATTTTTCAGCCAAGTACCCCTTAATGAATACAAAGTGTTTTTGTATTTAAAAATCAAGTTAAAACAAATTGCTGCTATGTTTTGTTCAACAACTCCAGAAGATATATCGTGGAAACTTTCTTGTTAGTCTGCTGGAAAATTGTGGGCATTCAAACAATATTTTACGAAATAAAAGCATACAGCATTTTGCAAAGGGGTCACTATAACACTTTCGCTATAAGTCGCTTCATTTTCCAATTAATTTCCTCCTAATTTGAAAAGAAACTACCGTTCCAGTTCGGCCTGATCCATTGAGAAGCGTTCATTTAGACTTGCTGATACGTGCAAAAATTATATTAAAAAATCTCGTACAACCCCCTTAAGTGCCTTCAGGTGCCCCTTTTGAAAATCACTGTATGAATATATTTATTTATATATTTTTCACATACTAGGGCCACTTGTAATACCAATAATACATCAAATTTAATTCTTTACTCTCTTCACCATTTCTGCATGTCAAAACTTGCATTTGAATATAAAACTCTGAATGTAAACGATCAATTTGTAGCGTCATGATCAAATCAATTCAATGATATTGATCGGTTTAAATTTGTCACCAACAAAGATGACATCATCACTCCAGTTTTCCCGACATCCTTGCGTGTTTATTTGTTCCTCTAAGATGCCGTTGCTTCCAGGAAGCTTTAGTTGGCCGGCTGTCCTCAACCCCCGACCCCCCCCCCACCCCCCCCCCCCCCGCTCGGGTCCGAGAGCGGATCAAGACATCCAGTGACAGGCTCGCGCTGAGTTTACCTTGATGGATGCCCCTTCCAGGTGTTTTCAATGGGGCACAATAAGCGCGGCCCCCCTAATGCATTATTGGGCCATTAGGACCCGGCCCGCAGAGACCACTTATGCGCCGGCCTATCAATAACGCGCTGCGTTCGGGGGGCCCGGGGAATTAGTCATTCTGATGTTCTATTTAATCAGAATCTCATTAGATTTTAACAGGGTTACAGTAACCCCGCTTTCATTTCCATAAGAGCACACATTGCTCACTGATGTCACGCGGCAACCAACGCGGGAAATGGAATTTCTGTGTGTGTGTGTGAGGATGAGTGTGTGTGTGTTTTCTGTCTGCAAGTAAATAACATCTGTCACTCAACACATACATAACAATTTTCATCAAACAATGTAAACAAATAATTTTGTAAAACGTCACTATTCAAGAGTACCAAATTAATGATAAAAATAGTTTTTTTAAACGTTTGATTTGTGTGTTTATGTGTGTGTAAATAATGAGCAGCTGTAAGTGAGACTATTAAAAATATTTACAAATATAGATGTACGCCTTTAACACACTTCAAATATACGATATTTGTTTTGAACTTAAAATAACATGAAAGTTAGTCAATCACTTTTTAAAGTGTTCCTTAGTTTGTATCAAGAAATGGGAGAATATCATATAACATCACGGAAGAAACAAAAAGATGTAACCACCAGAATGTTGAATTTAATTACATTTCGTTAGCTTAACAACATACGACATCAGTCAAAAGTTTGGAAACACTTCAGATTTATGTGTTCCCACACACCTTGGGATGTTAACAAATGGACGCTGTTAATTTTTGAAAATGCCCAGTCTTGAACTGAAAATGATTCCAGGTCATAAAGCATCATCCACATCATAAACCTGACTGAAAAACAACATAAGAAGAATAACAAGATGTGCAAATCTAGCCTTAATGTGCCAATTTTATGTATTAACCATATTCTGTTTTGATGAACAATGTTTTGTTTACCACATTATTGCATCAAATGTAATTCATAATGTAAATGACAAGTAATATGTTTAAATCATGAAAACAAGAAGGATCATTGCGTTTCTAAATTTTGGACACTTTGCTTTGTGGGTATAACTATAACTGCTGATTATTTGGAAGCCTTCTTTGCCTTTTCTTCTTGCTCTTAATTATGCTGCATCTCTTGCAGTAGAGCTCAGTGCTGCCTGGCATGTTGTGGCAAAATGTGGTACTGCACTCACAAAGCTAAATTCCCATTTGCCTGTACGCTATAAAGCAATTAAAAAAATAAATCTGAACCCATTCAATACCTGCCATTTTTATCTCATTACCTGACGTATAAATATGTCTTTGGGACTGATTGAGTTTTAAAAATCAATGCTATAGCAGGGGTGCAAACAATGAACCGCAACATAGCAAGGGGTGTGTGTGTGTGTGTGTTTTCAACACACACACGCACAGGCCACACAGAAGCGAGCTGTCCGGTGGTCTCGCTGTCGTCTTGGCGGGTTTGCTGATCTTGCTGATCTTTCGTCGTCTTTGGCCGCCTCCCCGCTCGGCGCACTTTTTCAATTAGCACTTTATTATTGCAGGGGCCTCTCGGCCGAGGACCCCCAGGTGCCGAGAGCCGCATGCCAATAGCGCACTCGGCGTGTGTGTGTGTGTTTGTGTGAAAGAAGGTGGTGGTGTCCAAGTGTAGAAAGACATCTTTCAGCAGTTTATTTTTCAATGCATATCTATCTCAAGATCATCAAATGAGGCTTTTATGCTAGTTTTAGTATTTCAAACAAGTTGTATATTTTCCAGTTAGGGTTTTAAATCGCAATTAGGATTTCAACTCACGGCGTGAAGTCAGGGTTCGGATTTTGAGCTAAAGTTATGGATCAAAATGGTGCTTCTAAACCTGGGCCGGGCTTTTAAAGTCAAAGATGAGGATTTCAAACGATGGCTTCAAGCCAGGATTAGGGTTTCAATTTAGTGTTTCAATTGAGTGTCTCAAGTCAGCGTTATGTTTGGAAAAAGTTTCAAGCAATTGGTAGGATTTTAATTGTTTTAATTAGAAGTCAGAGTTAGGGTTATACTCTAAGTCTGATTCAAGATCCTCCTTTGAAGCCCTAATTCTGGCTTTAACCCTTGTGCAAATAAGTGGTTGTGGAATGTTGAAATTTCACATGTTGTCATCATTTGGGTGAAATTTCAGGTCCCTAGAGTCTTCTTTCAATGCTTTTTCTTTGATTTAAAATGCTAAATCAAAGGATTGGACAAAATACTGCACAAGGGTTTATGCTCCAATTTGAAACCTTGACCTAACTCCTTAAAACTATTGTAAATGTAAAAAAATATTTTTCGTATTATATGTACTTATTTGCCTTGATTCCAAGCCAGCGGGTCGAGACACGTCTTGTGCCGTGAAATGAATAAGAAATGTCATGTATTTTCAGGTACATTTTTTTGTGGTTTCCTTTTGCCTAAATAAACTACGCTTGGGTCAATTTGACCCTACAGCCTTTTTGTTGGTTCTCAGAGCAAAGCAAAATTGACCTTTGCTTAAAGTCATCATTATTACTTAATTTTTTACCAGTACTGTATTTCAGTATACAGTAAGTGATTTAATTTCTCATTCACAAAGGATCACACCTGGTGTATGTGGGTCAATTTGACCCGCACCAGATTTGCTTTGTGTCGTGAAAATATGATTTAGAATATCATGTATTCTAGTCTGTTATTTTTTTTTCTCTTTCTTTCTGAAAAGTTTGGGCTAAAAAACATGCCTGTGAAGAAATACTTAATGTTGTTTATGAGAGCAAGGCAAAATATGCTCAAAGTCATTTCCGTACACATTTTCTAAGTGATATTTCTTATTGTATGTGGGTCAATTTGATCCGTGTCCATTATCATTTTTTTTTATTTTATTTTGTAAGCACATCATTAAAAACATTCTAATTCTGTTTATTTTTAATGGTTTCTGTTTATTTATAATTACACTTGTGTTTCGGGTCAAAATGACCCACTAGTCTTACTGCTATTCCAGAGTGAAACAGAATGTTTGAGTCCACCTCCTCTCTCCATAGTAGGGCCTCAATAACCCCCCCAACTATGAACCCAGGGCCCCTACCAGAAGCAGCCCCTTATGCGGTGTGCGGGAAGCCATGCGCAACGCAGCCATAATCTTTTAATACCTGCGCAGGCGTGACCGATTAAAGCATCAGGGTGTTGACAAGTGACACAGGAGCCTCACGCCGTCCTCCCTCACCCCTCGGTGACTCCCCCCCCTCCCCGTGCATTGCAAAGTACTCCTCACCTTCCCTAACGTGATTTGCTTTCCAGATTGTTCCCAAATATTTGTCTGTTTATGTGCAGCGCTAAGAACTTCATACAAAATGAGCGCTAATAAGAGGAGCAAGACAAATGTGATAATGGAAGAGAAAGTTGACTTCATCTCAATTCAAGCTATCAATTCACTTTTTGACATCAAAGCTTGATTAATAACCCTAACTCGGGCTTCAGCCCCTGATTTAAGACCCTAATTTCAAACTTTAATTCTTTTTAAAAGCCTTACCTTATTACCCTTACCACAAGGTGATGCCAGGGAAAAGCCTTGGTTTTTGCCGAGTGAAGCAATAAAAAAAAAAGATTGGCATTTTTTTTCAGGCATCTTGATGCACTTTGTTATTTTTTTTTCTATTTTAGACTAACATGTAACCTGTATAAATGCTGTAAAAAGTAGTCAGCAGTTAAAAGTTGACTCATATTGCTTTTTTGTTAAGGTTATAAATGATAGTTTTAAGTATAATCATAGAATTTTATCGATAATAATTTTATTTATATTTGGTGTGATGGGGGGGGGGGGGGGCAAGAAATGTTTTCTCTTTCCTTGGGGGGGGGAGAAACCAAGTTAAGAAAGTTAAGAAACCAAGTTAAGAAACCAAGTTTCTTAACCCAAAATACAAACCCTGGCATGAAACCTGGATTTTAAATCTTATATCTTAACTTGAAACACGAACCCGGGCTTGAAACACAAATTTGAAACTTTACCATTTGCTTCCAACCCTAACCCTTGTTTAAAAGCCTTACCCTGAATTGAAAGGGTAATTAAAAAAACCTAACCTGTGTTTCATATTTAAAGCCAGACTTCTTGATACATAGCCACAAACCGAATATTTCAACCGCACTTGTGACTAATTTGAAACCCTAAAATTTTTAACACCCTAACCTAAGTTTAAAAGGATCAGTTCAAACCCTAACTTGAAAACCATGACCGTGGTTTGGCGCTCTAACCTTGTCTTCAGTTCTTAACCCGAAATCCTGTCCTCAAGTTGAAACCCCCATTGGAAACTTTTATCCTTGTCTTCTGTTCCAACCCTGATTTGAAACCTTAATTTTGTTGTGGACCCAAACCAAACCTTGAATCTCAACTCCCAAACCTTAACCTTGTCTCTATGCAGTCTTTTTAGGATTAGGGTTAATTTGGGTTCCTACGCTCTTGGGCATGACACCCTAACTTGAAACCCAACCTTGGATTTAAGCCCCTTACTGCAACTGAACTTTTTCGCCTCTGATTTATGTCCAGTTATTGTCCTTTGGCTGTTTTATTATTTTTAAGCTAGGAGTCCGCCATCTCATCATGTCCTCATGAAGTCCATTAGCCACACGGTCCCAGCTGGGTGCCTCCCTGGGGGACGCCGATGTTGGGTGGCAGACTAGGCCTCTACCATCCGCCCCCACTACGTTCTTCATTGTGCGTTCTGAAAGGGACGACGCTAATTGAGGCTAATTTGATTACAAAGACATTTGTCAGTTTCAATGTCCACACACAACCTTGCTAACTTCTCCTAGCGCTTACTTAGCCAGCTGACTGTAACCGGTCACCCTGGATGTTTGGTAGCTTTTTGTTTTTCAATGTGAATACTCAACTCTTAAGCAGTCACCGATGCCATGAATCGATACCATGACAGATCATATTTAAATAGAATGGTTTCCATAAAATGTTATGGAATTGAACATTTTGATTCTTCTAATTTGTGGTTTCTACCTTGCGATACTAGCACTGGCTGCCATTGCAATTACCGATACCTTGAAATAGACTAGGTATCAACATGATACCCAAATTTGGGATTAATATTCACCCATTCCTATTTCAAATCTTAACCTTACACTTAAACTTACACCTGGTGTCAACATTTGCCTGTCCGTAACTTTAAATATATTACGGTTTCTAAATAGGGTCTATTAAAAGTTCTAAGACAATATTGATATAATGTTACAATGTAAAATCAGGGTTAGGATTTTGAGCAAAAGTAATGTTTGAAATTAAGGCTGCACAATTAATTTAATTTGAATCACGATCGAGTATGAGCTGCCACGATTAATTAAGATAATTCTTGGTGATATTAAGATTTTAAAAGGCGGCTACAGAACATGTCAAATCAAGCACTTTGTCATCCTACCACCAGGGGTCAATGTTCCCACATTTTTGCATTAAAAAACCTATTTTGTCACCCTCAGATATTATTTATCAGTGTGAAATGGCGTTGAGTTTCTCACTTGATTCCTAATGCTAGCTGTCAATATACACCCATTTTGAAAAATTGGACATTGGACAAAAAATTTGAATAAATTCAGTTTCAAATGACTGAAAATGACATTTTGACTGCTAATAGATTAAAATATGCAGAAAGTTAATAATGGTCTTGGCTCTCTTTTTTTTTCATTGGTTTTCACTCAGCAAGTAAATTAGCTGTGTGCCAATTTTTTGTCATGTATTGGGTGAATTTGTGTTATTTACTTTATTTTATTTTATTATTATTCGTAATTATCCAGCCTTGAAGCTTTGCTTATACATTGCTTGTTTAAAAAAAGGACAATAGACATATTTGGCCAAACATAATGAATAATCATGATTAATAATCGTGATTTCAATAGTGACCAGAATAATTGTGATTATAATTTTCCCCATAATCGTGCTACCCTATTTGAAATGAGAGTTTTAAAGTGAAAGTCAGACCACAATATAAGTGCCGTACTGTATTGGTCTTAAGTGGGTGCAGAAAGCCGGCTTCCTTTGCCGATTTCTTCATGACGATTAGGCTGATGTGCTCAGTCATGTGACGGTCGGAGAGGATTAACGGCGGCACGCACGATTGGTTGCAGTCGACTAAGTGGAAGTTGGAAGATGTTTGTCAATTAACTCTTTTGAAACCGTAACCCAGGCGTGAATTCTGTTTTAATAACTCAATTCCAAACCCCAAAACTCAATGTATTGCTGTGTATGAAGCGTTCCATTGACAGCCTTAGTGGAATTAAACGGGTCAGATTGCTATCTGGTTTTTTTTTTATCGAAGTTTATCGGCCCATCGCGGCAGGTGGGAGGCCGGTGGCTTTTGTCTGCAGGAAAAACACAGATTAAAAAATCCGGGCAGCTGCCATGGCGGGATTAGTTTGGCCGCCGGGGTCTAACTAAAACACGTTTCCATGACGACGACAGCCATCAAATCAGCAAAAGGTGACACACCTTTCACAAAGAAGGGCACAAAATAAGCATAGTTGTTTTATTAAAATTCATACTTTTTACCCTGCGGTTTGTGAATATATGGATAACAAGGTCACATGACCACAAGCCAAGGGGCCTTCGGGAGCGCTAATTGAATTGCAATAGTGAAAGAGGCCTTCATGCTGATCATTGACAGCTTGCTAATAAATGTCTCTCAGACACACAGCGGTGTTAAAGACACACATTGTGTATATTAGAATGTTTGTTTGAAAAACATTTTCCTGCTGCTGAGAACTTTTCAATAGCGTGTCAATCATCGTGACTTCTTGTTGTCAGGCACTGAGTAGCAAGGGTGGCACAAAACAAAACGTGGTTGGGGGAGCAAGGCTGCAGTGTCAACACTGACATGGTGGATTGTGAAAATTAATTTGAAAATACAATAGAGGTCTGAAAGACTTACTTGAAATCCTAACCTTTGAAATGCTCGCTTGAAATCTTAACCTTCAAATCAATTATCAATAAACACCCTAAAAAATAACTCAATTCTTGATTGGAACCCGTTTTCTCAACAATTTCCGGTTTTGTTATCGCTGACTGGTAACATTGCAATTGTGAGTTTACCACAAAGCATCTCCACAAATAGTGACCTTTAAGTCCATATTCCTAGCGTTTTGCTTGGTTATTTTCTACCCTCAAACAGATGTCTGTTGCTGGTGTCTGCCGCCGGAAACAAAACATACATCAAACACGCGCAATCTTTTGACTTGTCCCATCTCTGGACACAAGGACCATCACCAACACGGTCTTTAAAATTCTCAAATAAATAAATAAATAAACCTCAGATTTTATATAAAAAAAATCACTTTTTAAACACATGTAAAACCACAAAGAGTTTAAGCTGCATCTGTCACAGAAGAGCAGCATAAGAATTTAATGAAAAACAAAGATTTGAGTAAATTGTGGTGCTTTGGCGTCATCTGTCGGCACAAGATGGTACTGCGTTCAGGATGCCGCAGCTGGTCACCTGACATCTTTGTTCTTAGCTAATTGGCTGTTCTGGGAAATAGAGGAAGAAAACTGAGGTCATGACTTATGAATTTCGAACTACTGCGGCATTAATATACAATTTTACAACACAGTCTTGTGAGCTAAACGTTTGAAACTATCAAACAAATCATTTTACTTTATATTTTAGAATTACTTGCGAGATTGAATCAAGAGATTCATGAAGTGAGACAACTGGCTATGTTACCTGCTAACTTCTTTTATGTCTTAATACATTTAAAGATTTTACTGCTCATGTTATAAAAATTAATATCATCCTGTAACTTCAGAGTGGGTCATACCATTTTAGCTTAGTTATTAGTTTTTTTAGAAGACTCCTTGCATTCAGATACCCTGGACAGCCTACGCAAAAAAAAAACAAACAAAAAAAGAGGTTGAAGTTATTAGATTCGCTTGAGGGGGCAAATTTTGAGATGTCATACCTGAACCTCCACCGGGAATTACATTCTGTTGAGACACTGTCGGGACCATCAGCAGTCCTGAAAGGTGAAAACACTGAATGAAAACAAATAATATGCGCTATGTGCTGTAGGTATAATTCATGATCTAATACCATGTACTTCCAATCAGATTTAGATTTGGTAGTCTCCTTGGGTTCTGAGCTTCTGCTGGACCAGACTCCGATCACTAAAAGTGAAACAGGTCCTCTTTCTAGTAAGTAAAGTGATCTTTTGGAGATTATTTGATGACATCATTCAAATGAGAAAAAAAACAATCTATCATCACATTCTTGTGATAGTTGAACAAAGCAAAAGCTTAACAAACCTAGCTAAAAAGATTAGCAACCTGACACACATTTCACTCTGAATTTAGCTGCTTACTTCAAAACGTTTTTCATATCTTGTCTGTCATAAACATACTGAGAATTATCTTTAATATATTTTTCATTTGTTCAACAGTTTTTCTACATAAATTGTATTGCAGTACAATTCTCTTTGAGATGACAGTTTATCTTGTTCTACATTTTTGATATACAGATGCACTTTATTTATTTTACTTATTTTATACTGTCAACTCGATACAAATTATAGCTAGCGTCAATGAGTAAAAGCTGTTTGCATGTTTCTGTGGAACAAGGCGTGTTCATATATATATATATATATATATATATATATATATATATATATATATATATATATATATATATATATATATATATATATATATATATATATATATAATGTCTTTGGGCTTGAATGAGTTGAATAAGGACAGTTTGTGAAGGATTTCTTAAAGCTCTTGTATTGAAAAAAAAAATGTCAAAAGGCAAAACTGTCTTTAGGATCAAATGAGTTCAGAAATTGCCAATGTTTTAGTACAAGGACGTTCAATACAACTACTTTTTTCAGACCGATTCCATTATAAGTATTTTTGTCTTATCCCACAAATACTTTTGATACACCAATTTTTTTTCCAAAAATAGCAATGACAGATCATTTTGACGAAAGACCTACCAATTATTAATACAGTATTTTTTAATTTCATTCAATAATCACAATTTTCTATTAGTTTAATCAGTAATTTTTAATTCTCGATGGTAAAACTGCTCCAAAAAGAGCAGTTGATACATTTATCGACATTTATCGCCATCGTGAATAATGAAACATTGAAAGAAGGCTGTGTATCGGCCTGATACATTTCGATTGTTGAACTTACCGTACAAGTGTATGGACAGCGTCAGGTCTCATCTTTCTTTTTCTTGGCCTTCGAGTTGAAACTGTTGTATAATACAAACAATTTTTGGTTTGAGTGGTGCTTATGAATGATTTCTACAGTAATTGATGAGATGAAAAAAGATACTGGGTATGACGTGGGTGTATGACATGATCCAACCTACCCACTGCAGTTTGTAATTCCAGAAGGGGGCTGCGTTTTGGTCTGAGCTCTTTTGCTGGCGTTCGGCTTCAATTTACGCGCAGATCTGTTTCTTCTTCTTCTCCAGGCCGAGTAAGTGTTGCGTGTCCTTTTGCTCTTTGGAATTTCTTGGGGAAAGAGGTGGAGACAAGCCACATGCTGTTACGCAGACTAATGAAGCACTTTCAAGACTCTTCAAGCCAATTTTGCACTTCAGTGTCCTTCCAAGGTGAGTGGATTGACTTACTGTTTTTTGTCGGGGCCCCATCAGATTTCGTCTTTCTGAAAAAATATAGTGCATCATATTTGATTGGGATCGAACTTTTATATCAAGTTAAACACTGTGTATGTGTAAGATTCTGGTACTTACACACTGGGTTCAGTAGGTCTAGTTGTGGATTGGGTTGTTTTCCTGACAGAGGTATTTGCCGTATTACTTATTTCCAGGTCATCTTTGGGGTTCATTTTTCTCTTCTTTCTTATTGGTGAGTCCCTGCAAAAAAAAAAAAAAAAAAGTAAAGTATTCTGGGCGGATGGTTTGTAAACAATGACCGTGTCTCCCCTTCTCTTATTGGCCGAACGTTTGCCGTTGTGGGGGAAGGTAACTGATGTTGGGGTTGCGGTTGTTCAAGATCGCAAATTTTCGCCAGACATTCAACTATTCAACTATTTTAACTCATTCTCTACCATTGATGGCAATAGACGGCTTATGTCTATGTTGCATGTGCAAGTTTAGCACCAATATTTATACATAGCCATAGCACACATGATTGATGTCGGCCTTGAAAGATGAGTAAAAATGCTAAATACATTGACCATCGAGAGATTTCTTTTTCTGATACCACCTTGGCACTAAAAGAGTCCAAACCAACTAAAGCGTGCAATTCCGAAGTTTGGTCAGGAGGCGCTACACTGACCTTGTACTATTTGCTGCGGCTCGAAAAGTGGACCTCCTCCTTTTCGATCTTTCTTTTCCTATTGAACACAGTGCGGATGAGCAATGATGAAACAATGAAATAATCGCAAAATGTGTACAGTAAGTTCTTAAGACCAACTTTTTAGTGCACGGACACCGCCAAGCTCAGCCCTCCATTTCCCCTTCTTGTTTCTGGAACAGCAAAACCATGAAAGGTGAATGACATAAAAACACATACAGTACAACGCCTCTACAACAAAACCTGCCTGTGCAAAAAAAGCTGCGTGAAATAATCTTCATGCATTGAAGCCTTTCCCTCTTTCTTATTTCCCCCTATGAGGAAAAATCCACCTGTAGCATAATATGAAATATTTTTCTCTACATTTCCTTTGCATTGAAATTCAATATAGCAAAAACAAGGCTGCATCAAAAGTCTAGCTTGGTTTATGCTTGACGCACCGGCACGCGTTTTGTACCACTTAATACTCAGAGCGGCTTTCCCACACAGTCAGACGATATTCTCCCATACTCTAGGTGGCAGTAGATGGTGTCTACAGCATACAAATAACACCACTCTATGACAGAGGTAGAGAATTCCGGTACAAACGATCTAAATTCTTCCAAGTGTACTTCTTTTAACAGACTCCTCATCAGGAGTTGCTTACGGTATTTAGGTCACGGTAGTCCTTTTCAGACCAATCATAATGGTGTTTGTACCGTCAAACTTCCATAAGCAGTAGTTCGTCCGCCATGTTTTCTGCTCGCACAGAAATTCCAGAAGGTAAGCGTTGCAGAAAAACTGTTCTGTGCAGACTACACGCGGCTGGGTGTGGTTGCCGGAATAACATCATTAGACACGCGGAGGTCACGGGCGCGTCAAGCCTAAACCAAGTTTAACACTTGAAGACAGAATAAAAGTAATAAAGATGAAAGATGGATGAAGAAAAGTGAAAGACATCATGCAAGAAATTAATGGAAGTATGAAAACAAATGCTCTCTTATTTTTTTTTTTCAATGTGGGCTAGTTGGATATTTTTGTTTTTAACTTCAGTCAGATTGCACACTACATTTTTTTTATGTTTACGTCCAAGACAAATATTTGCCACTGTGAAAAGCTCCCTGTTGTTAAAACATTTCTGGCTGCAAACACGATTTCATTGTAGAGGAGTTCTACTGTAGGTAAAAATGATAAAATGATCGAGTCTTACTTGATGCTCCTTGGCGTGGCTGACTCTGCAGTGGCCATGCTGATGGTTGAGGATTCAGTTGAGGTGTTTGGGATTTCTGGGGGGGGGGAAGGGTTCCAAATTGTTCAAAACCATTTAAAACAGTCCAAATCTTTCAAGTTAACGCAGACAGACAGCCAGCTGAAGACACAAGTACACGGTAGTAAATTATAACAAGCTTGAGCAGCCTTGCTCATTACCTTCATTGTATGGAAATGATTATTGCTGGAAAAAAATAATAGCCATCATAGCCATCATTTTACTGTAAATGAGTTTTGAATCAGGTCTAGAATTTGGTTTGATTGTCTTGATATTGATTTTTAAAAAAAAGATCCCTTTTATCCCTCAGAAATTACAAATGGCTTACCCTTTAGTGTCTGGTCACCAGTGGCGATTGTAGTCTGTATTCCATCTCGGTTGGTATTTGTAGGCACTCTGGTGATTTTTTTTTTTTTAAGTCAGAAATGAAGGATTGGGAAGGCATCTTAAAAGGAATCGACAAAATAATAAAGCCCAAAACGTACTGGTTGCTGTTCAGCGCTGCAAGCTCTGATTTAGCCACTCTGGCGGTCATCCTGGTAGAAGCGTCTGTAGGAGTGACAGAAATGATGTCATCCTGCTTCGTTTGCAAAAAGTGAGCGCTAACATACCTCTTTGATCCTGGACTGACTCCTGATCTTCTTTCTTTTGTGGTTCTCTGAAAAACAAAACAAAAAACTGTCAAAAATCCAAACAGACCAACCGTTAAATATGACTTTATTTTTTAAATTCAATGGTCTGTACTGGACCTTCACGTTTTGTCCAAGTAATATTCTCAACTTGCAATAAATAACTGACTTAATCTAATCATTTTGCAGAAGATTTAGCACAGGGGAGTCAAACTCATTTTTATTGTGGGCCACATAATAGTTATAGTTTCTGTCAGAGGGTCGGAATTGTTTTAAATGTGTTTGTCACACACTTACCTAGTTTTGAAATCGGAAGCCGGCAAAAACTGTGCGAAAGAGAGAACGGGGAAAAAAATGTTTGTTTTTTGGAAGACTACTTGCAAGTTTGGATCTGGCCCCCGGGCCTTGAGTTTGACACCCGTGATTTAGCACATTCTGTGATTCTATGATTGCCAAAGATCCCGTTTCACTGGGCGGGCAGTGAATGACTTGATTCCAATTAAGTCATGAGGCAAAATAATTAGATCAAGTAATCTGTATTTATTCTCTGCCAGAATAGTGGAATTGGTTAAAAAAAAATCTAAATGGGTCGAACTGTAATTAAAATCTTGCGACACTTACCCTGCCATGTGCGATTTGTTTTCTTGGGGCGGCGGCTTATTTAGCTTGACCGAATGGAGCCGATGCGATAGATCCAAGTCGGGGTTGTCCAGATTGAGGAGGCTGGAGATGCGCGACGAGATCCCCACGATGTCGGGATGTTCTTGGTGAATCTGCCAAGTGGGACGAGCGCGTGCATTCTGGTGGCGCGAGGCCGAAGGCGCTTCCGCCTGAGTCCCGGAACTCGGATTCTGACAGGCCTGCATCATTTCGCAGCTCAGTTTCATGCTTGAACAGAATAAATCCAGTGTTAAGGCTACTTGGGCGGCTTCCGCAACGCCTTGCCGTGAACTCACTAGAAGCTGTTGCCGTGCCTGAGCCCGAGGTCCGCCATGGTGACGAAGGAATGCTGGAGAATCTGATCGGGGATCAGTCGCTGGTTGGCGTCGGGCCGTAGAAGCTCCTTCAGCAAATCCACAAAGATTTCCTGGTCTTGGATTTCTGCTGTGGTGTCCTCATTTGACAGGTGGACCACTTGTCTGACCTGGACCGGAACACATTGCCAAGCTTTAAGAGTGAGACACGAGCAAAAATTATAGTTTTTGTTTTTCAAATGGATTTGGACTCGATAGCCGTGACTCATTCTTGGCTGTTGAGGCTATTACTTTGCGTAGTTCCTCACTATTTTTTGACTTTTTCTCAAAAGAGACCAAAGGCAAGTCTGCCCATCCATCCATCCATCCATCCATCCATCCATCCATCGTGGCCACACCAGATAGCAAATAAAGTTTAATTGACACAAAAATCTTAAATCAAACTTCCAATTGCCAAAATCTGACATGAATTCTTTTACTGCCAAGGGAATTGGAAGAAGGAACCTCTAGAGGGCCAGTATATTTTGCATTTTCACTTATCTTTCAAGGCCGACAGAATATATTGAATCGAATGTACTGAAGGTAATAACTGTGTTGAAGTGTGGAAAGACTGCCATCCAATGCTCACAGATCTCACTACAGTCCTCAATTGTCTTCTATTAGGTAAGCATTAGTCAAGGACGTCAGCTACCCTCCATTAAAAAACATATTTGACGAGAATTTTAGTATTTATTACTATTTTAAAAGACGAGAATTCTCATCCATGGCAGTGAAAGAGTTAAAAACCACTACACTCAGACACACACACACGCGCACACACACGCATAGCAACATTAAAAACGTAGGGTGAGGTAACCAAACAATAGAAATGTATGGTCATAAATGAAAACCGTGCGATAAAATGAAGCCGCAATAATCGAATTGCGAAGTAGAAAGCATATTGCTAAGCCTTGACATCGGACTAGCAACACTTGTTGCATTCCCGGTTGATGTGTAGCTTGAAACTGAGGCAGTATCTTTAGCTACTAGCAAACAAATGTTCCATCCTATTACCTCTATCTCTGGATTAATCTCCCCCCGTTTATTTCTTCCGATCTGGCATTTTCACCTCGGCTGCAGCATTCTCATGCAATTACTCAGGAAAATGACATTTTTCATCCCGTGTTCCTAGCTGGTATGCTATTAATATAAAGAATAAAGCTTTGTACCTTACAAAGGTCATCCAAAGAGTTGATAAAACTGTCGGTGCAGGCCACATAGCCATACTCGTTGGGTGTCTAGGCAGAAGTGACATAAAACTGTCAGAAACATAGTCAACATTTTGAGACATTTACCACCTAGTGAGGGGATGGAATAATGAAGCCTCATGAGCCACTTGCTATTTTCTATTTATTTATTTTTTTGCTCCTCTAGATGGCACTCTTGGTTGAAAGATAAAGTGAAGCGGAAAGGTAATGCATTTCCACTGCATCTCTAGTGATGGGAAAATGAAGCCTCGTGAACCACTTTTGATGTTTTTTGCTCCTTTAAATGGCACTAAAGGTAAAGGCTAGTGCAATGGAAATGTATCAAATTCCCACTGCATCTTCAAACCAAGAGTTCCTTTTAGAGGAGAAATGAAAGGGTTCGCGTTGCTTAATTTGGAATAAAGATAAAGAAAAAGGCTGATGCAATGGAAATGTATTCAATTTCCACTGCATCTGTGCTGATGGTAAAATTAAGCCTCATGAACCACTTGATTTTTTTTTTTCATTTTTCAGTCAGTATACCTTTAGTTTCCAATGAAATGACTGGAAGCCCCTCTCCTTCCTGTAGAATTGAGAAGTTTTGACCCCAATGTTGAGTAGTCTTTGCGGAAGGTGGCCTAAGATGAACTCGATCTTTCTCAACTGTGGCCCAAAAAAAAAAAAAAAAAAGATTGAAGCAACCTTATGACCTCAGTCAGAATTCGAATGGAAGGAGAGCTTACCATATCGTATTCGCAGGTGCTGTAGAAAAGTGGCGAGCCCAGAAACAACTCAGCAACGATGCAACCAAGAGACCACACATCAATGGCCTCCGCGTAGGGAGATCCGAGAATGATCTCCGGAGCTCTGAAAATAAACACATTCATAGTGACGATCTCAGTGGAATCAAACAGGCAAAGGAACTTTGGCTAACCTGTAACGGCGGTTCTGAATATGCTGGCCCTGATCGATCTCAGAGACGTGCTGGGCCAAGCCAAAGTCGATGATTTTAATTTTGTACGGCTGGTTGACGTGCTCCACCATCATGATGTTGTTGGGCTTCAGGTCTGCGTGGATAAGTCCAATACTGTTCAGAAAATGCAGGCCCACGGCCAGCTGAAGACATGAATACATGGTATTCAATTATAAAAGCCGCATTAGCCAGGCTTGCTAGCTTAGCTTTTTAAAACATACCCGTTTGGGTCCAGCAATATTGAGCTAGCTCAAACTATGGATAGAACTACTTAACATACATATACTGATAAAATATTTCAACAACTGTGTATCAAAAATCTTTCTGTGTAAAAATGCCATTTAGACTGCTATTTATATATATATATATATATATATATATATATATATATATATATATATATATATATATATATATATATATATATATATATATATATATATATATATATATATATATATATACTGTATATATATATATATATATATATATATATATATATATATATATATACATATATATACTGTATATATATATATATATATATATATATATATATATATATATATATATATATATATATATATATATATATATATGTGTGTGTGTGTGTGTGTATATTAGGTATGATAGTCAATCAAATCACCAGTTGGACAGTAACGGCAGCTAGAAGGCCTCACATTGAACGTGACACGTACGTATCATTTTTTATTGGTTTGAATCAAAAATTGTTTTGAATCGAAAACTGGTTCTGAATTGAATCAGATACCCCAAAATGGGAATTGAATCGTCAAACTGTCAGATTCCCACCCCTAATTTTACTACATCAAAATATTATTCATCATCCATTTACTTTTATATTCAGCAAAACCTTGACCACTTACAAACATTTTTTACACCTTCGTCCCGCCATGTTTGTTTTGAACTCGCAGGTCACATTGTCTCGTTTTTACCCGAGAGCTTGTTCTCATGAGATTTCTATTGGAACGAAACGAAACGCTTTGGAAGCTCGAGAAGAGGAGCAAAACAGACATATTGAAGCCAACCAACGAACACTCAAAGTAAAAAACAGACTTTTCTACCAAAATGGATTACGTTTATAAGTGGTTGTGATACAAAGATGATGATGGATGCTACATGTTTGTTCATTCTAATATTTGAATGACTTTTACTGTGACAGACACCCCCGGAAAAGCTGCTACGGAACTCAGTATGAACGAAAACATGATTCAGGGGTGCGCCAGGCAGGGAGAAGATACTCACTTCAGTTTTTCAAAACAAAATCACTAATGAAGGCAAAGGTACCTGATGCAGAATGGGTCGTATCTCCTTGACCAGGAGGCACTTGGTGGGCCTGGTGTTCATAAAGTCCCACAAGTTGATGTCCAACATCTCAAACTCCAGACACATGAATATCCTGTCCACGAAGATGCTCTTGCACTGGATCAGGTTCACTTTGTCCGTGTCGAAATCCATTAACGTTTTCAGCTTGCTGGCCTTAAAAAAAAAAAAAAAAGAAGCCGATCAAATCAAGTCTTCAATAATGTCGTCAATCTAACCTCTTGCTCAGGACCTCCTTCTGAAATTTGTCCGGGGCGTCGACGTCCTTGAAGATCTTGACAGCGACCTCCTCCCTGGTGGACATCTTCAAGCATTTGACCACATCGCCGAAGGTGCCCTCCCCCAGGAAGTCCAGGATGCGGTACTCAGAGACGGGCGAGCGGAGGACCCGCAGGTTTCTGTCGGCGTCGTACGGCGAGCAGCACGTAGCCGCCTCCGCCTCCTCTGACGACGTGTCCTCTTTGGCTTTGACCCTGTAAGGGGGGTTCTGCCACCCCGCATTGGACAGGATCAGAGACAGCTCAAACTGATTGTAAATCTCAACCCTTTGCCGCCCTTTGGTCTTTAGATCAAAGGTATTTCCCTTCAAAGGGAAAGCATTGAAAGAAAACACTAGGGAGCTGAAATTTCACCCAGATGGTGACATCGTGTTAAAGTTCAACGTGGCATGGGTATCTTAGGTATGGCGTTCCCGGTAGTGTGCCAGAAAACTGATGGAAATATGTGGAAACGTTACCCCAAAATGGTCAAAATACTGTTCATGGGTTAGGATTGTTATCAATTATGGCTTCAAGTCTTCAATAGGGTTTCAAACAAGAGCTAAGGTTTCAGGTTAGGGTTTCGAACCAGATTATGGTTTTAAGCAAGGGTTAAATTGGATCTTTTGTTTCATACTGAGTTTAAGAGTTTCAAAAGGGTTATGGCAATCAAATTACAGTTTGGGGTTCAATATATGATTTCAAAGCAGGTTTAGGGTTTAAGGCCGGGTTAAGGATTTCATGTAAGGGTTAGGGTATCAAAGGCTTCAAATATGGATTTCAAAGTTTCAAACTAGCATCACGGTTTAAAATAACAGGGTTTTAAATAAGAGTTTCTTTGAGACAAGGATTTAGAACCAGGTTTAGGATTTTTTTAAAGATTCGATCCGAGGCTATGGCTTCAAAGCAGAATTCGAATTTCACATTAGGGTTTTAAATGAGATTTAGAGTTTCAATTGAGGGTTTCAAGGCAAGGTTAACATTTCAAGTCATGGGTTTCAAACCAGGGCTAGGATTTGACTTTATGGTGAGTTTTAAAGTAAGGTTTCAAGTCAGGGATTAATTTCAAGGCAACTGTTGGGACATCAAACCAGACGCAAAAGCGTTTCAAGCCAATGTTATGGGTTCAAAGTAGGGTTTCAAGTCACGTTTTTAAGAGTTAGGATTTCATATTTCAGTTTCAAGGCTGGGTTGAGGCTTTCAACCCAAAATTTCAAGTCTCGGGTTGGGTTTCAAATACCATTGTGCTAAAGGTTAGGATGTCAAATTAGTTGTTCAGGGCGGGGTTAGAGTTTCAAAACAGCCTTTGTTTCAAAAACGGGTTTAAAGTCATGCTTAGTGTTTCAAACTTGTTACTCATGGTGATCTTAAAACCTCCATTATCACTTGGTTGTTTACTCACTTGTTTTGCATCCATTTCCATTTCATGGCAGACACAAATTAATAAAACACGTCCACCTCAGGCAGAACTTTATGAAACAAAAAAATTCGAGGGAATTCAAACCATTTTATTTTTTTTAGCATTTTTTTTTAATCAAAAATACATTTTTACTGGAGTTCTCATTGCCAGCAGCTCATGTAAATGAAGTGATGATGTCACATAGCTATGTCATGTCTCTAATGCACCTCCTCGCCTAGCAGTGACATCACGTTTTCAGTACATCACCATGTGACCTCTCTTCGCCACTTGTGCTTTCGGAACAAGCCCGCTGGTAAATATTATGCAAACTTGATCAGAGAGCTTCTGTTACATTTGCATAAGTAACTTCCTGTCAGTGTGGCAGGCACTTCAGATGATTGGAGGGGCTAACAGGAAGTCAGCTTGACAGGAAGTGGCAACAATGCTTACTTGGGACATTGTTTTATTTAAATGATGCTTTATTTATTCATTTATTTAATCTACGCTGTTTTAAGTAAGGGGTGTCCTTTTTTTTATCAATTTGGGGCTGCATATGACAAATACAAATGAAACGACACAGGAGCCTGTCTTTGGCTTTTTTTTTTTTTTATTAAACACTAAAATCAATCAGGAAAGTGATGTATTTATTTATTTATTTAAATGAGAATTATTAACGTGAGATCTTTGTAAGGTGGACCTTGGCACATGAACAATTTATTTTACTTCTAAAACCAAATTATCTTTATTCACTACAGTTCTGATGATATATTGTTGTGTAAAAAAAAAAAAAAAAACAATTATATTTTTAACTGTTTTCACTTGATTTCCCCTTTCAAACATAATTTTTAATGTATTCCCCTGGCCGTAGTTTGGGCACCATTAACACTTCGTTTGTGGAATTTGAATAAAGGAAATCAGGTAACAACCAATCATCACTCATATTGCAGACGTCACGTGGCCAAACAAGGTTGAAGAAAACAAAATGTGGTCCTTTTGTCTTTTTTTCCCGACCTTTTAAAGCAATGATAGCGCATCTATCTTTGGTAAATTAAAAATATATGCAGCGTATTTTATTTTCTGTCAGATCTGCTTGAGAAGACAATGTAACATTCATATTTGGTCATTTAAACTTTTTCCGGAAACACTCGGAGAAAGAAAGTGGTACACACGAGGTAAGAACCATGACATGTGAAGTAATAGCACCATTCAAGAAATCATCAGCAGTCGCATGGAAACTGACAGCCTAATGCACCAAGCGAGCAAGCTGGAAATAACGCGAGAGCGGGGAAGGAAATTCACTCATCTTTTGTTTGCAAAGGGAAGGGGGGCAGGAAAAGGGAGAAAATTACAAGGTCGTGCAAAAAGCCTAAGATGCTCCACCCCAGCTTCTATATATCCGTGTGAAAAGGATCTTATTTGCCAGTGAAAGTCCTCGTATCTTAGCAAGATAACTAAATATTTAGTTTGAATTTTTAAGTGATTTAACATGCAGGTGAATGAAGTCGATTAAAACCTATTGTTCTTTCCATTTCTGCGTGTAGGCACCCTGTGCCTGTGTAGGGGGCTTTAATATAAATAACTAATTTTCTGTAAATAAAATTGATTTCACCGGACTTCACAACCAATGTTTGGACATTTGATTTCGTTACTTTGTGTCTAGCTCAACAACCACAATACATAAAAGGTATATATTAAATAAATTAAAGTAATATTAGGATGTTTATGTACCTTTTTATTAACAAACTACAGCAAAGTGACAAAACATGACTAAAATCAAGTTTTGTATTTGGACCGAGGGGTTTTGATGGTTGTCATATTGAACGCTAGAGGGCACTGCTGCATCGCTCCAAAAATGTTATATTACGGCGATAGTTGTTTCCTGTTCACGGCAGGAAATGAAGAAACCTTTTTAAACCAACGAGGTTCTAAAATTAAACTCACTTCCACTTTCTGTAAATCACCTTATAATGTAATATTTATCTAGTTTAATATTTTCATATCTTATTGGAGCCATTTATCATAGCTACTGTATTGTTGTTAAATCTACGGTAATAATTTGTATCAATCAGGGTTGAACATTTTAATGTTTTCAACTGTCAAAAGTATAAATGTGAACTGCAGCATATTTCCTAATCATTCCACAATAATACAAACAATGTCTATTAAACATGTTCATTATGGAGAGTTCCTTTGATGCTTGACGTGAGTGAAGATTTACAGAGAAACAAGTGGACAAAAGTAAACAGTCGGTAAATGTAAACTTTACATTTTAAAGTAAAATCAGGGTCCCTTTACATTGTAAAGGGAAAGTCAAACCTTTTTTTTCTGGTTGCAAAATCATGTTCTATGTAACCATTGCATTAGTGGAATATGATAGGGTGACCATTTTGCTACTTGACAACTAAATATGACATCACAATTAGTCAGGTGACAACGATTCACAGTTCAGCCGTTTTCTGAGTTTGGTCACGTGACATGCACAAACTCAGCTGTAGTAGCAAGTAACAGCAAATTGCAAAATGGCCGCCGCTCCTTGAAATAGTTTGAAATATTTTTTTTTTTTTTTACCAAACAACCTCCTTGAGATCTCGACTCATTTCCCTTTAAAATACGGAATTAGTAGACAATGCGCAGCGTTGCTACTGAAATTTTTAATCTGACTGTCCCTTTGAAATTACCACTGGCGACCAATAATAGTCAAGATTTGACGCTCCAGCATGACATTGAACAGTGGCCAGAAGGACTTTCTGTATGAAGCTGTATGAAATATGAATAATAAAAGAATGTTTTGATCGCTCCTCAACGTTGTCATTTTTGAAACCTATACTACTGATGACATATCACGTACGCAACGAATCAGTCTGGGACTCATAAATTTCCACTTTTATGCTTTATTTTGAATAAAATGTAAATCAAATATGAGGAAAAGATGAAGATGAGAAGATGATCCCATGTTTCATTTCAAATCCTGTTTCACACACGCAAACACAATGGTAGAAATATGAAATAAACTACAAATAACATTGTAACCTTATAACACTGAAGAAAAGAGAGCAAAACAACAAAGAGATCAAATTAAAACATGGAACTTTATTAAGATAATTGTTTTTGCTTGCTTTATATCTTCAATAGAAGCACCACTGCCACCTACTGTGGCGGATGTGCAAGTACATTTTATTGTAGTACAGCAAAAAATAAAAAAATAAAAAAATCCTGGGTTCCCATCAGACTAAATGGTTTGTCCTGAATCCATCTACAAAAAAGAACCAAAAAAAAAACATGTAGCCCCCTTCCTCCAACTCTGGTATTTCCCAAATCCCCCCCATCCCATCTCTCCTCCTCCCCCTTGCGTCTCCTCAGATGGATTCTTCATCCAGTCGAGTGGAAGCCGCGCCGCAGACGTCGACCGGAGGCTGCCGGGTCACAACACTCGCATCCAGACGATCACGTGAACGCGCGCACGCACAGGCACGAGGGGGAAGAAGAATAACAAGGAGGAGGAGGAGGCGCCGCTGAATAATGTGACAGGATGTGGTTTCCCTGAGCTGGCAGAACCAAGCGGGGACTTGGAGCGTCTTCAGCCTGCCTCTGAACGAAGTGCGTTCGGCCGCGGAGGAGAGCTCGGAACCGACGCCGCCTTTACCCGGCCGACCGTCGTCCACGCGTGGGATGCTTCGCTCCGCGTGACGCTCGCGCTTTTCCCACTTTGATCCACGGCGAGAGGTCGGTTCATTTTGACGATCGTTCTGTGTCTTCAATCATTTCGCACTTTTCACCGCTAAGTTACTTTGGTGCCCTTCCTGACGCGCGCGTACAAGTTTGGCGCACGCACGCACGCTCACGCCGACGTCACGTGACCGGACGCTACCGGGGATGCCGATCCATCGCGCGCGTCGGTTACACCCGGACGCGCCGATCATCGCGCACGTACGACGCGGCTGATGGTCATCAGCGATGATGACAACCGGATGCTTTTTTTCTTCACGTCTTAATCATACGTTTTGATTTTGCAACATGTCGCCATGTGTTTGATAACACAATATGAATGTAAAGTGTTTAAAAAAGTTTCTTGGTAGTTTTGGTGGGTTTTTTTGTTTTTTTTTTTGTTTCTTGTTTTTGTTTTGAAGCTACCCTGATCGTAGTTTGATCATTTCATCAAATTAAATTATCCCGATACATTTGTATTGTAGGTTTTGAGCATTAATTAAAAGGGACTATACACATTAATGAGTTTTACGCAAACGTGCCTGCGTTTGCTTGAGCCGTCCATGTGTGTGTGTGTGTGTGTGTGTGTGTATCTGGATATTATTAACTCGTTCAATCCCAACATCTATATTTATGCTTTTTAAGAGTTCAGACATTCAACTCCAGCTAGTTCTTGTTATTGTTTTTTTTTTTTTTTTAATGTCCAAAATTGGGCTAAAGAAGGGTCTCAACTTAGCTGATAGTAGACAAGGTAATGAAGTAGTGGTCTTACCTGAGGAAATTCCGTAAACTTTTCGATTATCTTAGTACTTAATTACTTACAGTAAATTATTACTTTTTAGTATTTAGATAACTAAAGAAATTTATTATTTTAATAATGACTTAAGGTGGATTAAGTAATTAGGTCCTGAAGTACTTAAGTAATTGATTTCTACTTCATTACCCAATTACATTAGTTGTACAGTACTTAAAGTAGTTGTTTAATTTAGTTCTCAGTTATCTAAAATATTGACTCCTTTAATATTTACGTTCGAAAGTAATTTATGACCATTTAGTATTTAGATACCTAAAATAATTGATTATTTTACTAATTTTAATATTTACTTGAGGTAGAGTAAGTAATTATGTCCTGAAGTGCTAAAGTAATTGATTACTAAGTACTTCATTTATGACTCCGTTTTTTAGTACCTTAAGTAATTCTTTAGTAATTTAAGTACTGAGGTAATTTAATTTAAGTACTAAGGTAATTGCTTACTATAATAATCCAAAAATAATCAAGTACTTTTGCATTTAATTATAACCGATCAAAAATCAATCAGGAAAGTAGGAAAGTAATAAATTAAAAGATTATTTAATACAAGTATCAGGGTATCTCAGGTAATTGATTACTTTATCAATTACCTTAAGTAATTGATTACTTACCACTTAATTACCTTAAGTCATCCATTACTCTGGCACTTAATTATAATAAATCAAAAATCGATCACGTACAAAAGTACCAAAGTCACTTATTACGTTAGTACTTAAGTATTACAGTATTGATTGTTTTAGTATCTAAGTTCCTAAATTGTTTGATTACTTCATAAATTATTCAAAGTAATTGATTACTTTGGCACATTATTATAATTAATCAAAAATTGTTCAGGAGCTAATGTGCAAAACTAATCAATTACTCTAAGTAATCAATTACCTTAGTTCATAATTAATTAAAGTACCAGACATTTTTCAACCATCATTTAAACAAACATTTAAAAAAAAATGAAATAAATACATTACAAACGATAGACTCTCTGGACTCTTAAAACATTTACAAACATTTGAGGGATTTAATGCACTAATAGCTGAAACAATAAATTCCTAAATATCAGATTCGATAAGGGACACAACGCTCCAAATATTGTCATTGCGCTGCATTGTGAGTACTGAACGTGATGGTGGCTTAAATGGGAAAAAAAACAACAAAAAAAACAAGATGAGGTATGTCAGTGAGGAGGAAGTCAGGGGGTACGAGAGAGGAAAAGACATGTGTGTGTGTATGTGTGTGTTTGTGTCTCGTTGTGAGTGCGTGTGTGCGAGAGTGAGAGTGCAGATAATTAGTTCCAGCTGGAGTTAACTTTACTCTGTTGGTACACACACGCGTTAAGCATGTACACACAATTGGAAACGTGGAAGCGATTGCCGTTGCGTCACACCGCAAACCGTGCGGCCGGGCAACAGGAAAGAGGTCAAAGGTCAACTCGTGGCCGGAGTTTTGCTTACGACACGCAGAAATTTTTGTTTTTATTCGGCTCGGCGCGTGCTCTGCGCTCCAGATGTTTGTGTCCTTGGTCAGGCGTCAAACCTCGCTTCTGCAAGTGCATTTTGTTTTTTCTTTGGGTTTCCCGTCCTCAATGGGGCCTCTTTGAATATTATCTTGGATACGTATCTC